>NW_027499149.1:0-20903 GCF_021521415.1 Bidens hawaiensis | reverse complement strand
ACTTGGCTTCAGGCGAAGTTAAACCTTAGGCGAACTTGGCTTCAGGCGAAGTTAAACCTTAGGCGAACTTGGCTTCAGGCGAAGTTATCCTTAGGCGAACTTGGCTTCAGGCGAAGTTATCCTTAGGCGAACTTGGCCGTAGGCGAAGTTATCCTTAGGCGAAGTTACGCTTGAAGGCGAAGTTCATCAGGCGAACTTAATCTTGCAGGCGAAGTTATCGCGCTGCAGATCTGTTTGCCCATAAATCCTTCGTTTCTTAGCCAAATAACTCGATTTTGGTACCCACGGAATCGTATGATCGGCGCCTACAAATCCCAACCATCAAATCGGCCTAAAATCGACGTTTTAGGGGTCCGATTTGGGCAGTTTGGGTTTCGGGTCCGGTTAACCCATCCAATCCTAACCATTTTCAGTAATATTAGCTTTGTTGGATTTGTTCTTACCTTACCAACTCAGATCTATCAACAAAATCTCGGGTCTCGGCTTCGAATCTTGATCGGTTAGAATGTGTGTGTTTTGAGTGTGTGAAGAAATAGATGTAAATGAAGATATTTTTGGGATTTTGGGGGTATTTATATCCCTGAAATCCCATTCTTATTTAACCCATCTCAGTTAATCCACGTCCAAGACCCGCTCCCTACCCGATACTAATTAATTACGCGAAATCACTAAACATAACTTTCTTTATTCATCATTAAAATTTTTAGGATGTTACACTAGGAATGGTAACAACCAATAGATTTTTGACATTTGGCATTAAAACCTATGATGAAAAAATAATTCTAAAAAACTGTGTCGGTTATAATGGTGAAAGAGTAATTCTAGGAAACTATATCGGTTTTTGGTAATTTTAAATCTCAACCATTGATTAGTATGATCCAATGGCTATGATTTATTCCTAGTCTTCCTAAAAAACTATCTCTTTTTATTTTAACCCACCCCTATATATATATATATATATATATATCTACTATTATAATAAATAAAAATATATTTGTGCCACTTGGCAAAAAATTTTCTAATCATTAAAACCTTTTTTTCTTTATTTAAATAGAAGGATAATCAAATTGGTAAACGGTTTCGTAACCGACTCTTTCTAAATATATCTCTCTTATTATGAGTTAATTATTTATATAATTAATAATAATAACTAATAATAGTGGTGTAGCATTGTAACGTAATGTTATTGTAATTTATGAGACCTCATGAATGGAAGTATCTCCACCGGACATGGACATGACTCACATGACCGTTTATTATTCTTCCATGAATCATCATCATCATTATTATTTAAAAAAATAGAATTAAAGGACTTAGCTTAAAGAATCAAATATTACTGTTTTGTTTATAATCAATCAATCGTATTATATATACAAGTGTCCAATTCAAAACTAACTTGAAGTAGAAAATTGCGAGAATCGCATAAGCACTAATACGCTATGCATTAAAAATATAATCACATGTAGCGGAAGAGAGTATATATGTCTTTATTTGTGTCATTTTGCAAGTTTTTATTTTCAATTATAAAAACTTTACTTCTTTCAAAAAAAAATAAATAAAATTGATAAATGGGTATCCCCTAACCAACCCTTTGTTATAAAAAAAATTATATTAATTTTCATATAATTTATAACACACATGCTGACTTTGCGTGCCTCCCTAAATCATATCTGACACAATTGACTTTCTCCCTAAATGATATTAGACACAAAGAACTGCCGTTTGAAATCTTATCTAGAGAATCAAAAATCAATCACATAATCTCAAGCTATTTCGTCTATCAAATCTCAGTTGTGTCGATTTATCTGTAAATACTTTCATGATTTCTCCAATACTCGATAATAAACGTCTAACGTTTACGTTTTGTTTACATCTTTTATTTTGGTTAAATTTATGATAATCTAGGTTAACGTCTTAAATTTTTTACAATACTATTGAATTTGTTAAATAATAGTTTATAATTTCTATCACCATATATATGTGTTTTTATTGATGATTATATTGCATCTACTCAATGTTTGTTCCCATATGGTTCCCATGTAATTTTCAAATCGGGGAAAAAGTTTATTAGACTTTACAAACTTAATAAATTTGATATAAATGTTACGCTTATGACTAATTTTGATAACCGATAATGACGTATTTGTAGAACATGTCTACTTTGTTGATATAACTGATGAACTGTGTAATAATTTGTCCTTTTTATATTATAAATTAAACGGTGTTACATATCTATATATTAATTATTATTTGTGTAACTAACTTATCTGCAAAGTTAACTTATATTCTTTTCTAATATAATTCAACGGTTACCAGCTAGGCATGCACAATCATATATAAACAATTTTTTTAGATTTATGATAACTTCATCATGATTTTTTTTTTCTTCTGTAATTTGTAACTTATTCGATTTTATAAATCTTTATATTCATTTATTAAAATTAAAATATTATCTATCCAACCCGTGTATCACACGGGATACTAACCTAGTGTGTGTGTGTATATATATATATATTTGTTAATTTTGACCATTCTTGACATTAGGATTTATAATCACTTTTAGGCCTTTACTTCTTTTCTACTAGTGAAAATGCATCTAATGCTTATTTTGTGGGACAAATTAAACCATCTTGACGAGGATAAAGTGTGAAACATATGATATCACTAGAAAAAAGTTATGAGCTTTAGTTTAGGCCAATACTAGTTACTGCGAGGTTAGTTCTATCACGCATGGATCTCTACTTCTTGTGTCATTAGAAATCTTTTTTTATTACATGTTATTTTACGTCCACCTCTAATATATTTCACTTGTAAAATGTAAATACTAACTAATTCCTATGATAATAAAATATAAAGTTATTTACCAAGAAATCATTTGTAGCACGTCCCTTTAATGTGAATATCTCTATAGTTTCATCCTTATCTTTTTTCTGAATTTAGGGGTAGGGTGCGTCAAACCGGGTGTGTCAAACCCTGATACAAATAGTTGATTGTTTTCTGACAGCTTTGATTCAACTAACCGCTTTCCCATGACACATCAATTCATCTAACTAAAAATCATTTTTGATTTTGAAAACTACCAACTCTTTTATTAAAAAGCTAGCGTGACCTCTAATACTTGAAGTTGACATGACTTTAAAGGACATTTATATTCATAGTTGTTTATGCAGTTATGCATTATTAATACTTGTATATAAACAGTTATGTGTTGATACATGTGAACTTGAGTAAAAAAAAACATATTTTTGAGAATGATTGTGTATTTTAATGAAAAACAATATTACATCAAACGGAAATTTTTAAATTTGTCTTGTCACATCCTGAAATTTAAAAAAAAAATTATATTAATTGAAGTGTCAATTAATGAAATTCGTTATCCACATGTTTTTTTTTTATTTTTACATAATTTATTGTAATTTCATTGAAGGAATATGTTAACATCAAGATCAAGCTACAAAAATGGAGTTCGAACTTGAAAGCCAGGCAAACCATCATACGCGCTCATTACATTGTTTTCGTCCATATTTTACATGGATTGTCACTCTTGACAAATAAGTAGGAGTGTCATTCTAACGTGTTTGCTTTTGCCTAACTAGTCGTGACACTAACATACTCTTGATCACCTTTCCATCACATTATTTCGAAAAAAAAAAGTAGGAAACGAAATGAGACTTTGTAGAGTAGGAAACAAAAGCGAGACTTTGTTTTGAAAAGATGTGTGGATTGGAGATTCTAGCTTATGCTCACGATTTCCTAGACTATTTAATTTGGAGGTGAACAAAAACTGTTTAGTAAAAGAAAAAATGGTTAATTCAGTTTGTGTGTGGAATAGGAGAAGGCGTCCTAGGGGTTGGGTGGATGACGTTCAACTCATTGAGTTGATATCTCTTCTCGATTCAGTTTCTTTGAGTGATTCGGATGATAAATGAATTTGGGACTTGGATTCTGATGATGCATTCTTGGTCAAAGGAGTCAGGTCCTACTTGGATCGTCAGGAGCTGTAGGAGGGTACCATCCTTACGAGATGGAATAAATCCGTGCTAAGGAAGGTTAACATCATGATTTGACGCCTGCTTTTAGATCGTCTCTCGACTAGATTTAATTTAAGTCGTAAAGGTTTTAATATTTCTTCTATATTATGCCCAATTTGTTTGAATTTGGTGGAAGTTTTGGATCACATTTGTGACATCTGACCCGATCCGACCCGACCCAGGTACCCGTTTCTCCGATCCGATCTCTTTCTTTTATGATTTAATATTTATTTATACTTATATTTTACTTTTAATAATAATAATATATTTTCCTTCCTTTTTCTTCTCTCTTTTCCTTCCCGCCGTCCCGTCCCTCTTCTTCTCTCTTTCCGCCTTCTTTTCCCTCTTGTTGCCTTTCCGCCTCTTTCTCTCTCTTGTCGTTGTTCCGCCCTTAAGCCTTGAACCCCTAACTGTCCTTGTTCCTTCCCGCCTAAGGTTGTCTGCGCAGCTCCACGCGCCAGACTCCTTACAAGGAAGCCTGCGCGAAGACCAGTTGTTCCTGCGATACGCGAGGCGAACTGTTCTCGCAGCGCGCTAAGAATTGTAGTTCTTCTCGCAGCGCGCTAAGAACGGAAGTTCTTCCCGCGATGCGCTAAGAATTGTAGTTCTTCTCGCAGCGCGCTAAGAATGGTAGTTCTTCCCGCGACGCGCTAAGGATTTTAGCTCTTCCCGCGGCGCGCTGTGGACTGTTCTCTGTCTGCCTTCGCCCTCGCCCTCGCGCTCGATGCCTTCTCGCGCTAAACCCTTTAAGTCTTCTGTTTAATCTAGCCGTTTACTTTTGTGATGTCTTATCTCCTGTGTTGTTGACCCGACCTATCTTGTGTCTGAAAAGCCACTTTTGGCGCAGCATGCGCACCAACCCCATTGGTTGACAGAAAAAGTGACTGACATTATCTTTTGAGATCTGCTTTTTCCATGCTTGACCTTTATCTGACCCTCCCATGCCTGTTTACTGTTACCTGTCAGCTTTTCCTTTGTCCCCTGCTGCTGCCATATCTTTTGATATCTTTTGCTTTTGGATTCTTTTGCTTTTTGGAGATCTTTTCCCCTTTTCTAGGGATTGTGTTCCCTAGGGTTTCCCTATAAATAATAATGTTATTTTCTTAACACTGCACACACAAACACTTGTTATCTTCCTCTTCCTTGCTCTCTGCCGTTGATCCTCTGTCGTCTCCTTTCTCCTTGCCTTCGCTTTCTATCCTGTTCTGCCCTGCTTTTCCGGTAATATATATATAATATATAATAATTTGTTTAAGTTACTTATTAATTATGCTAACTTATAATCTAGACTTAAAACCAATCATTAAAACAATAATCTTATTTATAGGTTAACTTGTGCTTGTTTAAAGTTGATTCTTGCTTTATCTTACACCGCATCGTTTATCAAGTGAGTAATCTCGTACCTAATCCCTTTTTATTTTTAATGTTTTGGGATGTTCATGTGTTCATACAAACTTAGAGTCTTAAACTTATTTATGAACTTTAGTCGCGCAGTATCCCATGTGTTGAGGACGTAGACTTGGCTGTTTATTTGTATGTGTGGATCATTAACCGTATTGTTGGTCTATTCCGCAGTTCTCATGGTACCATTAGATGAACACGGGAGAACAATCGTTTATGATTTTCTCTTTTGTTTACACTTGCACAGTCTTTCTTGTTTGTGAGCTCAATTGTGAGCACTGGCAGTCTATGAATCTTAGAGTTGGTCCCGATCAGATTACACCCTTGTTGAAAACCAGACATACACATGTTGCGCGCAGATTTATTGTTATCTATGTATTGTATTAAACTTGATTTCTCACCAACACGCAAGTGTTTGACGTTTTATTTTAACACATGTTCAGGTTTGCTGTAGCTACATTTGGAGGTTGTGGACACGTAGGACGTTTTTACTTTTGGACCTAGATTAAAATGTATCAAGACAAGTTATTGTTGTTCGAATATTTTGTCTTATAATATATTGATTTATGTTGATTTATGTTACCTTGTGTTTACGTTGCGCTGTGCGCGAATGAATATATTTATTAAATATTGACACCCAATAGTGTCACGAGTAATGAAACAATATGTGGCGCCCCGATGTATAATCCGCCTTTGGTCGGGGTGTTACAGATTGGTATCAGAGCTCGTTGACTTTAGGATAGGTGGTTAGACGTAACGGCCTAGAATACCTAAGAGTCCCTTCTCGCGCATGAGAGAAATCTCATGTTTGCGCGCTTATTGTTAATTACTCGTTATTTATAAATATGCTTGCGCAGACGCAGCGTATGGTTTTATGTTTTATTTCGCGATATTTCGATTTTTGCTGAATTTCGATTTTTATTGATTTTACTTACATATTCGTTTGTTGGGATTGAAAATCCGAAAAGTCATGGTGATACATGAATAGTTGATTTTCAATTTCCATTTACGATTATGTTCTGAGGTTGGAGACTTGAAAAGTCATGGTGATACATGAATTGTCAACCTCCAATACTCATTTTCTTTTATATTTTATATTGAGGATTGAAAGGTCATGGTGATACATGAATCGTCAATCTACAATACTCGTTTACTAGTCATTTTAAATTGAGAATTCGGAAAGTCATGGTGATACATGAATTGTCGATTCTCGATTCGAATTTGTTATCTGTATTAAGTTTACATTCAAATTCATGTTTTAACTGTTGATGGTATCTAACCCCGCGAAACCAAGCTTTATAAGATTAAACTTTGCACTAAGATATTAACTAAAAATTAAAACTTTTATAGAATGCCTCCGCTATCTCGCCGTCATCAGAGGAGAGAAGCCTCGCGCAGGCGTAGACAGCAACGTTCCCAGGAAATGGCCGCCGCAATAGCCCAAGCTTTGAGCCAAAACCATACCTCCAGTTATAACATTAAGTCCTTTAATGCGGGTAACCCTCCAAAGTTCACAGGTCTTGAAGGAGCCACCGTGATGCTCCAGTGGCTTGAGAAGATTGAAAACACTTTCCTCCACACCCAATGCCCCTCAGACAGACGAACCCTATATGCTTCCAGTGTCCTGGAATCTAGAGCGCTTACATGGTGGAATGGAGTAGCTCATGCGCGTGGCGCAGAAGCTGCTTCTAGCATGACATGGGAGGAATTCAAGGAAATTCTGACGCGAGAATTCTGCCCTCCCAACGAAGTTAAGCGCCTGGAGGAGGAATTTTGGAATCTTAAGCAATACAGCGGTGAAGCGCGCGAGTACGCGACGCGCTTCCATGAACTAAGCCTGCTTGTCCCTCACCTTGTTACCCCTTCCCGCCGAGCCTTCGAGAAATTCCTTGGGGGTCTCCCCATGGAAATACAAGATTCTGTATGGGCCAGAAACCCAGCAACCCTCTCTGACGCCATCGAGTTGGCCGCTGTGCTCATCGACAACCATGTCAGAGCAGGAACCCTGTTCCTGCGGGGAACTGAGAAGACCAAACCCACCAAAACCGTCCCTGAACCCGCAGAAACCAAACCAGAACCCTCAAACCGTAACAACCTCAAGCGCAGGCGCAAAGCCTATGCGCTTACCAGCCCGCCCATTGTCCAGCAACCCGCCTACCAACCTCCAGTACACGCTCCTAACCCACTGTCAACCTACCCAACGCCTCCTGTAGTCCATAACTATGCCTTAACCAATCCGGCACTCCCTGCCCCGCCAACTAAGAAACCTTACACAGGAAACCACCCCTTTTGCCCAACCTGTAGATTTCACCACCCAACCCAAACCCCGTGTCGACTTTGTCACCGATGTGGCCGCGCTGGTCACATGGCGGAAAACTGTAGAATTCTTCCCGCCAATCCAATTTCGCCAACACCACCAGTCTATCCGCAGAACCCACAACCAACCTACCAAAACCCACGACCCAGATCGTGCTTCAACTGCGGTGATCCCAGTCATTTCCGGAACGCTTGCCCGAGACTACAAGTTCAGATTACGCAAGCGAATCCGGTGAACCAGATTTCGAATCAAGTGACGCTGCGGACGAGCTTTTAACATAACCGCGCACCAAGCGCAAGCGAATAATGACGTAGTTAATGGTACATTTTTGCTTAACAGATTTTATGCTTATGTACTTTTTGATACTGGCGCCGATCGAAGTTTTGTTTCTCGCGCGTTTGAGCAGAAGCTTGCGCGACCGCGCAACGATTTAAAAGAAAATTTTTCAGTTGAATTAGCTAATGGTGAAACTGTTTTAATTAGCTCAGTGATTAAAAATTGCACGCTTAACCTTAACGAAAACGATTTTCTGATCGACCTCATCCCCATGCCTCTTGGAAGCTTTGATATTATTATTGGCATGGACTGGCTCTCGAATAATCGCGCCGAAGTTATTTGCGCCAAGAAGTTGATTCGCATTCCTCGAGAAAATGGTGATCTTCACATCTGTGGCGAGAAACCCTCCAGTGGTCTTAAACTTATGTCTTGCGCCGAAGCCCGAAGGCTCATGAGGAAAAGGTGTATTGCATTCTTAGCCCATGTGGTTAAACCTGCTGAAGAAAAGAAGCTTCGCGATATCCCTGTTGTGCGTGATTTCCCGGAAGTTTTTCCTGATGATCTTCCTGGTATCCCTCCCGCTCGTGAAGTCGAGTTCCGTATTGATCTTGTCCCTGGTGCTTCCCCCGTAGCCAAATCTCCTTATCGTCTTGCACCCGCTGAAATGCAAGAATTGGCAAGTCAACTTCAAGAGTTGACCGCTAAGGGATTCATTCGCCCTAGCTCTTCGCCCTGGGGTGCTCCGGTGTTGTTCGTTAAAAAGAAAGATGGTTCGTTTCACATGTGTATTGATTACCGCGAGTTGAACAAGCTCACCATTAAGAACCGGTATCCCTTACCGCGTATTGACGACCTCTTCGATCAGCTCCAAGGTGCCTCTTGTTTCTCCAAGATTGATCTCCGCTCTGGCTATCACCAGTTGCGCATCCGCGATGAAGATGTTCCGAAGACTGCTTTTCGAACTCGTTATGGCCATTTTGAATTCTTGGTCATGTCCTTCGGTTTAACCAACGCACCCGCCGTTTTCATGGATCTAATGAATCGGGTGTGTAGGCCTTTCTTGGATAAATTCGTGATTGTGTTTATCGATGATGTTCTGGTGTATTCTAAGACCAAGGCCGAGCATGAGCAACATCTTCGGTTGGTATTGCAAAAGCTTCGAACCGAGCAGCTCTTTGCCAAGCTCTCCAAGTGTGAATTCTGGTCGGATGAAGTACAGTTTCTTGGCCATGTTGTTAACAAGATGGGTATTCATGTCGACCCATCCAAAATTGAAGCAATCAAGAACTGGATTACGCCATCCACTCCTACCGAGATCCGTTCCTTTCTGGGCTTAGCTGGTTACTACCGGCGATTCATTTCGAACTTCTCGAAGATCGCTTTGCCTTTAACAGCTCTAACGCACAAAGGTAAACCGTATATTTGGGGCTCGAAGCAAGAAGAAGCCTTTCTGACGTTCAAGCATTTGTTGTGTGAAGCTCCTGTTCTTGCGCTACCTGAGGGTAATGATGATTTTGTCGTGTATTGCGATGCATCCAACCAAGGTCTCGGTTGTGTTCTTATGCAACGAGGCAAGGTTATCGCTTACGCATCAAGGCAACTCAAGGTTCATGAAAAGAATTATACAACTCACGACCTCGAACTAGGCGCAGTTGTATTCGCCTTGAAGATCTGGAGACACTACCTTTATGGTACTAAGTGTATCCTTTACACCGACCATAAAAGCCTTCAGCATATCTTTGATCAAAAGGAACTCAACATGAGACAACGCCGATGGAACGAACTCATCAGCGATTACGATTGTGAGATCCGGTATCATCCTGGTAAGGCTAATGTGGTAGCTGATGCGCTCAGCCGTAAACCCAGCCAGCTTAACTGTATCTTGCCGCGCACGCAGCTTCACTTTGCGCCGATTCAGAGCAATCTTGAATCACGCATTCGCGACGCGCAGCGCGCATCCATCAGTAATGATAACCTTCGCCCCGAGTTAGCGTGTGGCGCGGAAGCGCACTTTGTCCCTAATCTGAGTAGAATTCTCTGCTATCTCAATCGCATCTGGATTCCCTTTGATGAGAATCTTCGCGCTGATATCCTGAGTGAAGCGCATAAATCTCGGTATTCTATTCATCTTGGCGCTGATAAAATGTACAAAGATTTGCGCATCACTTATTGGTGGCCCGGTATGAAAAAGGATATTGTTGTGTTCGTAGCTAAATGCCTGACTTGTTCTAAGGTAAAAGCTGAACACCAACGCCCATCTGGTTTGCTCGAACAACCAGAAATTCCTACGTGGAAATGGGAAGGTATAGCGATGGACTTTATTACCAAGTTACCTTTGACAGCAAGCAAACATGATAGCATTTGGGTAATAGTGGATCGTTTGACTAAGTCTGCTCACTTTCTGCCCATTCGTGAAAACTACCGTGTTGAGCAACTCGCGCAGCTTTATGTCAAGGAAATTGTCTGCCGCCATGGTACTCCTTTGAGCATCATATCCGATCGCGATGGCCGTTTTATATCTCGCTTTTGGAAATCTCTCCAATCTGCGCTAGGAACTCGCTTAGACATGAGTACGGCATATCATCCTCAGACTGACGGTCAGTCTGAGCGAACTATTCAAACTTTTGAGGATATGCTCCGATCTTGTGTTCTTGATTTTGGAGGTAATTGGGATTCGCACCTGCCTTTGATCGAGTTCTCTTATAATAACAGCTATCATTCCAGTATTGGTATGGCCCCATTTGAAGCACTTTACGGTCGTAAGTGCCGCTCCCCGATTTGTTGGAGCGAAGTGGGTGAAGCTCAAATCACAGGACCCGAACTTGTTCAAGAGACAACCGATAAAATCGCCAAGATCCGTGATCATCTGCTGACTGCCAGAAGCCGACAGAAGAGTTACGCAGATCGCAGGCGAAAGCCTCTCGAATTTCAAGTTGGTGATCTTGTTCTCCTCAAAGTGTCGCCCTGGAAAGGTGTTGTCCGCTTTGGGAAGAAAGGTAAGCTTGCTCCTCGATATGTTGGTCCATTCAAGATTCTCGCGCGTGTGGGAAAAGTTGCCTACAGACTTGACCTGCCGCCCGCGCTCAGTAATGTGCATCCAACGTTCCATGTATCCAATCTCAAGAAGTGTTTAGCCGACGAGAACCTTCACATTCCACTTGATGAAGTTCAAGTTGACGAATCTATGCATTTCGTTGAGAAGCCTGTTGAGATTATGGATCGCGAGGTTAAGCAAACCAAGCGCAGTCGCATCCCTATCGTGAAAGTTCGCTGGGAGTCCAAGCGCGGAGCCGAGTTTACATGGGAAAGGGAAGATCAAATGAAGATCAAGTACCCGCACCTGTTCTCTGCGCAACCTACTTCGAGATAAATTTCGGGACGAAATTTCTTAAAGTAGGTGAGACTGTGACATCTGACCCGATCCGACCCAACCCAGGTACCCGTTTCTCCGATCCGATCTCTTTCTTTTATGATTTAATATTTATTTATACTTATATTTTACTTTTAATAATAATAATATATTTTCCTTCCTTTTTCTTCTCTCTTTTCCTTCCCGCCGTCCCGTCCCTCTTCTTCTCTCTTTCCGCCTTCTTTTCCCTCTTGTTGCCTTTCCGCCTCTTTCTCTCTCTTGTCGTTGTTCCGCCCTTAAGCCTTGAACCCCTAACTGTCCTTGTTCCTTCCCGCCTAAGGTTGTCTGCGCAGCTCCACGCGCCAGACTCCTTACAAGGAAGCCTGCGCGAAGACCAGTTGTTCCTGCGATACGCGAGGCGAACTGTTCTCGCAGCGCGCTAAGAATTGTAGTTCTTCTCGCAGCGCGCTGAGAACGGAAGTTCTTCCCGCGACACGCTAAGAATTGTAGTTCTTCTCGCAGCGCGCTAAGAATGGTAGTTCTTCCCGCGACGAGCTAAGGATTTTAGCTCTTCCCGCGGCGCGCTGTGGACTGTTCTCTGTCTGCCTTCGCCCTCGCGCGTGCGCTCGATGCCTTCTCGCGCTAAACCCTTTAAGTCTTCTGTTTAATCTAGCCGTTTACTTTTGTGATGTCTTATCTCCTGTGTTGTTGACCCGACCTATCTTGTGTCTGAAAAGCCACTTTTGGCGCAGCATGCGCACCAACCCCATTGGTTGACAGAAAAAGTGACTGACATTATCTTTTGAGATCTGCTTTTTCCATGCTTGACCTTTATCTGACCCTCCCATGCCTGTTTACTGTTACCTGTCAGCTTTTCCTTTGTCCCCTGCTGCTGCCATATCTTTTGATATCTTTTGCTTTTGGATTCTTTTGCTTTTTGGAGATCTTTTCCCCTTTTCTAGGGATTGTGTTCCCTAGGGTTTCCCTATAAATAATAATGTTATTTTCTTAACATTGCACACACAAACACTTGTTATCTTCCTCTTCCTTGCTCTCTGCCGTTGATCCTCTGTCGTCTCCTTTCTCCTTGCCTTCGCTTTCTATCCTATTCTGCCCTGCTTTTCCGGTAATATATATATAATATATAATAATTTGTTTAAGTTACTTATTAATTATGCTAACTTATAATCTAGACTTAAAACCAATAATTAAAACAATAATCTTATTTATAGGTTAACTTGTGCTTGTTTAAAGTTGATTCTTGCTTTATCTTACACCGCATCGTTTATCAAGTGAGTAATCTCGTACCTAATCCCTTTTTATTTTTAATGTTTTGGGATGTTCATGTGTTCATACAAACTTAGAGTCTTAAACTTATTTATGAACTTTAGTCGCGCAGTATCCCATGTGTTGAGGACGTAGACTTGGCTGTTTATTTGTATGTGTGGATCATTAACCGTCTTGTCGGTCTATTCCGCAGTTCTCATGGTACCATTAGATGAACACGGGAGAACAATCGTTTATGATTTTCTCTTTTGTTTACACTTGCACAGTCTTTCTTGTTTGTGAGCTCAATTGTGAGCACTAGCAGTCTATGAATCTTAGAGTTGGTCCCGATCAGATTACACCCTTGTTGAAAACCAGACATACACATGTTGCGCGCAGATTTATTGTTATCTATGTATTGTATTAAACTTGATTTCTCACCAACACGCAAGTGTTTGACGTTTTATTTTAACAAATGTTCAGGTTTGCTGTAGCTACATTTGGAGCTTGTGGACACGTAGGACGTTTTTACTTTTGGACCTAGATTAAAATGTATCAAGACAAGTTATTGTTGTTCGAATATTTTGTCTTATAATATATTGATTTATGTTGATTTATGTTACCTTGTGTTTACGTTGCGCGTGCGCGAATGAATATATTTATTAAATATTGACACCCAATAGTGTCATGAGTAATGAAACAATATGTGGCGCCCCGATGTATAATCCGCCTTTGGTCGGGGTGTTACAACATTTTTGGAGGGATCACCTTGCTTCAAAGATTTGGAATGCTATTGGTTGTTGGTTGGAGGTGGCTCTTCTGAGTGATAAAAAGCCTAAGGGGGTGTTTGGTTCACAGAATGTTTAGGAATTGGAATTTGTATGGAATTGGAATTGGAATCTAGTGAATTCGTTTAAAATACCATTACTTGTTTGGTTGGAAGTTTGCAAACGGAATTGGAATTAAAAAAGTGCCTAAAAGACAAAAGTGCCCATTCCAAAATCCAAACAACCCTAATCTGGTCTCCTTCTCTCCTCTCTGAAGCCATCCAACCGTCACTACCAGCCACCACTCTCTCTCCCTTCATTTTCTCTCATTTCAGTCTATGTGTCATAAGTTACTACGTTTTGAAAAACCTAGATCTAAAATGCGTGGTTCGTCCACCATCAAAAGATGCGAGCTTCAGACACCAATCTCCGACCACCACCGGCAATCAGAATTCATGAAGGAAAAACAGGGGTTGCGGTGCTTCAGATCTGGCCGGAAAAAAACGTAGGTGGTGGTGGTCAGTGTTTTCAGGCACGTCTGACAAAATGAAGGGTACGGCGGTGCTGGTCAAGCAAATTTATTACCGGAATTATGGTTGCTGATTGTGGCCGGAGAAATAATGTTGGTGGTAGCAGGAGTTTATGTTGGTGAATGGTGATAGTGAAGATTTGGGAGTAGTGGGATATTTCGTAATGTTGCAAACATTCCATTGCTTATCAACTTTCCATAATACATTGAGGGATTGTGAATTCCATTAGTTGGAGGATTTAGATGGATTTGATTTCAAATCCAATTTCTTTTATTAGCCAACCAAACAAATTATGGAATGGAATTTAAATTCCAATTACATTGAAATCCTAAGGATTCCTACCACCCAAACACCCCCTAAAAGTATTTAGAATGGCTGGATTCGTTAGAATGGGTGAAAAAGAAAAAAAAATATGTTATTGGGGTGATTATCTATACAACATGGTGGACTATTTGGAGAGCTCGGAATGATAGTATTTTTAGTCAACCCAATGACAACAAAGACACTCTATTTGACTCGATTGTTTCAGTTTCGTATTTGTGGTTATCATCTCATAATTGCAAGTTTTATTTGAACTGGGTGGTGTTACTTAAAAAGCAGTTACTTAGCATGTAATTTTTATCTTGTGTTCGATTAGGTTTTTTTTTTTCAGGTATGGTTTTTATTTCAAGCTTTTCTTGAAAAAAAGAAAGTATCATTTTATCTTCATGCAAAGGAGTACTTAAATGATAATTTAATTATTATAAAAAAAAATAAGCAAATTCAACAATTAAAAAATGTAATTTACCACATAAAACTGATAAAAGGCAGTACGGAAGAACTTTCTTTCGGCTACATGGGTGATGGATTTATTGGTCATTTCACAAATCTGGTGTCTATATAAAGGAAAAGTTGGTTTACTTTTTCCAAAAGTTGATAGAGAAACCAATTGATAGTGGCCATGTTTAAGTTACAACTTTTGGCCATCTTAATATCTATCTTATATCGATTAACTTTATATATATTAAACTAGATTTTATCCCTCGTATTATTATCGGGGTTGTTTTACATTATTTGTTTTTAATATTTATATATGTATATTTGGATTTTAATTTTATTTATTGTAAAAAAGTTAATAATTAATATACTTGAGATTCGATGATGAAATGGTTTCACAAATAAATGATATGCTATAATCCGGTTTAAAAGTTATCTGGGTTTGGTGATACCCATTACCCGTTTATTTTCTTTATTATAAAATTATTTCTTAATTATAAATAATAACTTTTTTTAAAATAAATTAGGATATTAATTTTTAGTATATTCCTATTTTATAGGATTTTCATATCAAATATTTGATAAGATTATTTTTTAATATAATGAGATGTTATACACCGTTTAAGAGCTATCTGGGTTTGGTGAGACCTTTTACTCGTGAATTCGGGTCAAATGCGTGAGAAAGCTTCATTTACAAATAAAACAATCTGATTATGTTTTTTAACTATAAAATTGTTTATTAATTATAAATGATATATTTTTCTTTTTAAATTGGATATTAAATTTTAGTATATCCCTATTTTATAGGATTTTCATATCAAATAATTAGTAAGATTGATTTTTAATTTAATGAGACATTATAACCATTTTAAGAGCTATTTGGTTTTGGTAAGACCCATACCCATGAATTTGGGTTAAATCAATGAGAGGCCTTCATTTAAAAATCAAAAAATCTGTTGGTTTTCATAAAAGGGAGGAACGACCACATCGCGACACATAAGATTTTAGAGTTTTCATTTATATATATTATTTAAATTGTACTTGACTAAAACCTATAATTACAATAGGATCTCCAATGGTGTTTATATGGCACCGTTTGAATTTAAAACAGAAGTTACAAACCATTCTTTTTGTTATAGTGGTACTATCTCGACACTATTGGCTGCACAAGAACAAAACAGTTAAAAGAGTAGGCATAGTCACATTTATATATTATAGAAAGTCCTAGGCCTGTAAACAAACTAAATGTTTTGGTGAACTATTCGTGAATCGTTCGGCGGAAAGTTCGGTTATGTCCGTTTATTTAATAAACGAACGAATATGAACAAAAAACTTGTGCTCGTTTAATTTAAACAAACGAACATGAACAAATATTTCGTTCGTTCATTTATGTTCACGAACATTCGTTTATGTTCATTTATGTCTGTTTATTTATGTTCGTTTATGTATTAATAGAAAATAATTAAATATTATCTAGATAGATCATCTGCTTAAAGGTTTTATATTTCATAATTTGTGTTCATTAAGTGCTTTCATTTAAGTTCATTTATGTTTGTTTGTGTTAATTTGCATTTGTTCATATATATTCGTTATCTTTGTTCAGTTGTGTTTGGTTTAGATTTAAACAAACGAACACAAATGTCCCTTTTTAAATAAACGAAGATGAACATAAATATTTGTTCGATTAATTGTTCGTGTTCTTTTTAAAGTTAAATGAACGAACATAAACATGCCCTTATTCGTGTTCCTTCGATTCGTTTACAGACTTTCATTATTCATATTGATGAATACATTAGTCTCAATATATAGACTCTGCGGATTTCATTTGTGTTCGTTTGTGTTCGTGAACACATTAATTTTCTTAATGAACGAACACGAACTTAAAATCTCTTTCGGTAAGTGTCAGTGTTGTAAAAGTCGGATTCCAAGGCCGACTAGTCAGCGACTAGTCGGTCCTCGGACCCCTACCTTGGAGACTTTTTCCAAGTCAGCTGGATTAGTCGGAGGCGGTCAAAGTCGGTCAAAAGTCGGACTAGTCGGGCTAGGCGGCCAAAAGTCGGCCTAGTCGTGCTAGGAATTTCTAAAAGTCGGACAAAAAGTCGGGCTAGGTTGTCAAAAGTCGGGCTAGGCGGGCTAGGGTTCTCTAAAAGTCAGTTAAAAATCATTAAAAAGTTGTCGAGTCAGCTAGAGTACCCTTTTGACGTGAATTATGCTTATTTTGACAAATATATATTTTCCAAAAATTAATTTTCATTATAATTACTATGCCCGACTACTCTCCGAGTACTCCCCGAGTACTCCGACTACTACCAACTCCTAGTCGGCCGCCTAACGACTTTTGCAACATTGGTAAGTGTTCATGAACATATTATTTTCTTAACGAATGAACATTAATAAGGCCTTGTTCGTATTCGTTCGGTTCGTTTAGAGCCCTAGAAAGGACAATAAAAATAGGTTTAGTTACGAAATATAACATTAGTACATGTGATCGCATATACATATTATTGCTAAAAGTTTCTTTTGGGTTAGGTGGAAATTTTTCAATCAACAAAATGTGAAGCCAAAGGAATTTTAGCTAAGTCATAATATCGGTTAGGAGGTGTAGATCGACTCAATGGAATTTTGGTCTAACAGTATTAGTGCCCCCTTCTATCCCAAAGGATGAGGGGTTCAATCCCCACAATATGGTATTAGACGGATTTAATAGATATAAACTTTCTATCCCAAAGGACGAGGGTTCAATCCCCACAATATGGTATTAGACGGATTTAATAGATGTAGTTTATAGTAGCCGCTAAAAAATGTTTATATTGTATAACTAATCTAAACTCGTCGGTTATCATATAAACTAATCTAAACTCGGCGATTGGCATGGCATCAATGGTTAAGACAAAGGGCTTTTTGACTTGTATTTGGTCAAATATTAGAGCAGCTACAATCTATTTGGTTTCAAGTGCTCACAAAGTCACAAACGCATCACACTAGCTATCATATAGCATTCCCGCCCATCCTTCAAACACTATCTTCTCTCCAATGTTGTCCACTTTCAAATATATTGGTTGTGTGTGAGGGTACCACCGTTTCCATCCGATTGAGTTTGGAGTTCGGACACCCATTTAGAGGAGGTCCTCCAATGGGGTATTTAAATTTCATGTTCACCACCTAATTAAGCATCCAACTTTTGTCGAATGTATATTGTTGGAGATGCTCTAAAATTTTCCAAAAGCTTATTATTTCCAGAAGCTAAAATTTTCCAAATAAAACCTTAATAAGTTGGATTTGGGGTTAACCTTAAGTAAGCTTCGCAAAAGATGTATCAACTTCACATGTAAGTTATGAGCGTTTTTCATCAAGATAGCTTATGAATAGTATGAGTGTTTTCATTTAATGGTGTAATTGTAATACTTATTTAACTTTTAGTGAAAAGACGAATTGTTCCAAAAAAAAAGTAATTGAACTAGTGTATATATTTTAATAAAGAGTGCATCGAATCATTTACAGATAAGTTCACCTAAAAACAATAGATGCGTTCTTGCTCTTAGTTTTAACCTAAAACTCAAGCGTGTTCTTGATTCATCTCGTAGAGGTTTTCATGTAACCCACCACATATCTAAGATCATTATATTTCATTATGGAAGTCTATATAGTCATGGTGAGGTCAAAATATTGCCAAGAGTTCTAACTAATTATCAATACCCTTAAGCTAAAGTTTCCTTAAAATAGCCAGAAATCCACACCACAAAATCATCAAAATATCGTTTTCAGTAACAGTAAACCAGAAATGTAAGTCTTGAAATATATCATTACGTTCATGTAATAATTACCCATATGCTATCTAAATGTAAGTCATTAATTACTTGGAGGGTATTTCTTGAGATTGTGTTGAACATTATGGGCGTTTCTAGAAAATAATATAAAGGAATCAATAAACTGATAAAAGTATAAAACACGGTTGGGCCCAGTGACGTGAAAGCAATATATATTTTCAAAGTTACCGTTAAATTCAAATAGTGCTTTGACAAAAAGTGACGTTTAACTTTGAAAACAATTTCAAAATAGTTTTCAAAACCACCGAACTAGAGGTGAGCCGGTTGTAACTAGTATCGTAATTTCATTAAAAATTATTGTATTATCTTTCTTTCTCTCAATTAAATAATATTTTTTATACTTTTATCGTTATGGTTTCTCTTTTCTCCACTTATAAATACCTTATAAAAAAATTAAAAAGTTATAAAGGGAGAACAATATGTTTTCAAATTTACTCATGAACAATATCTTTCCTGCTTTCCTTTATTTACAATCAATTCATATAATATAGATAATTCGTTCACATAAATATAAAAGACCTGTTGTAAATGCTCTTAGAGGACTCCCAACATGTCCTCCATATTATTATGAGTTGGTTCTGTATATTATATAGAGTAGTTGTGAGTGAAGCAGATAGAGGTACTTTTGTTTATGAGTAAATTTGGAGAAACACTGTCATCCTCTATAATTTTTTAATGTTTTTTGAAAGTAGTTGTGAGTAAAGAAAATAGAAGATATAATGATAAAAGTATAAAAATATTATTTATTTTAAAATAAAAGAAAAAATATAATTTTTTTTTATATAGTTATAGAAATATGGATAGATAAGCTACATGGAATGCTCTTAGTCAAATATTATTCGTTAAAAGTCTTAAAACATTTAAGTTTTTAAAGGAGTTCGAGCAGGATCTCAAACATAAATCAGAGTTAACTTCATAAGCAAGTTTGAATCTTTGATTTATATTACGAGTTTGACTAAGCTTAGTCTAAAAGATGCTATTTGTATAAATATTAAATTTTTAAATTTTACTCAAAAGTATATACTCACATAACAATATTATAATCAAATCAAACACCTCTTAACGTGAGAGACGTACAAATAACTAGAGTAATTATGCTAAGTGTATAGTAACTATTATTATATTAAAACTAGTCAAACGAAAGCTTCTCAAAGAAAACAGACACCTTCTCTACTGGTCAAAAAGAAAAAAGCGGCCATCACTACTTCATATTACCAACATGCAACATATGTAAGAAAACATATCACTCTCAAGCATTTCATCAAACAGTTGGCGTGCATGTCAAAATTCAAAGCATTTCATCAACCATTTATGAAACAAAAACACGTAATTTGAACATAAGTCAATTGAAAAAAAAAAAAAAAAGCCTAGGGCTCATACCAACAGGACGAAGCGGGCTGCGGTGACGGGAGACGGCAATCAATCACTCATAGCCACGCCAAGGGTCAACAACCTACATCCATAGATAACGTGGCACACATAAACCAAGTACCAAAGACACCAGGATGATTTTCAAAATACATTTAACAAATTATGGCAAAAGAGTGACTAATGATACAATGGTAGACACGATTCGTTTACCTCCGGCGACCTATGGAAGATGAACAATCCATCCTGTAAGAAACATCACAAAAACAAAACAACACACAAATATGGTCTTGGTTAGTGTAATTTCTAGTTCAATCACTATCAATCCTAAATAACATAAACTGAATCTCACAATTAGGGGAAAACTAATCTAATACAACTAAACTTTATCAAATATCTTCAATTGAATAAAAACAGAGAAAGAGACAAACCTCGTAATCACAGCCTTTATCTCCCAAACACGCAAAATCCGCCTCCGCGCCATAGCCCACAGAAAAGCAGTTTCTCTCTCTACAAAACATTCCCGTCCAGTTCCACCGTCGCCATACACAATCGCAAACCGGCGGTCGGACTCAACCATGAACATCTACAAAACCTATGTTTGATCTCTCAAGCAAAAGAGAGAAAGTTGGTGAGAATAGAGAGAGAATCTACAGAGATGACGGTGAAGAGGAAAAAACTAGATACAACCTAGGATAATAAAAACTGACGTACAGTGAGAAGCGAAAGAGAAAATAAGCACCTGTAAAGGGTAACATGACACGCGTTCTACAATATAACAGAGTACAACAACTTATCCACATGGTACAACACCTTATGCATCAAACCTCCTGATATTGTTATATTAATAAATTTTAGAACTATATGATATATATGTTTGGCACGAAGCTTTGAGGAGCTTCTAACTTAAAATAAGAAAAAACTTTCACTCAATAAAAAGTATTGTTTGGTTTAAATGAGTTTGAAGCTTTTAAGTCAGGAGAAAAAGCTTGAAGCTCCTACTATTAGCGTTAGA
>NW_027499148.1:0-60317 GCF_021521415.1 Bidens hawaiensis | reverse complement strand
CAAGAATGGGAGGGCGCTCCCTAGCCTTCACGCCTCCAATTACCAAGAGGCGGAATGGTTCGCCAAGATCTCCCAGATCCAGACTCCGGTTTACCGCTTTGCGGAGTCTGGGATGGTGATGCTTGGGATGAGCCGGGTATGGAAGGATGCTGGGGCAGATGCGCCACAGATTCCCATCGTCCTCGAATACGGTTTGAACTCTATCCCTTACGGTATGCTTCATATCTCTTTGCTGATTTAGGGTTTTTCTTCTAACTGCTTTTCTGTTTATTTTCAGAGGGGAACAATTTGCAGTCGCTTCTGCAACCGCGTGAGAGCGGTGGTCCCGCTCGGCTGGGTACTCGTGCTCTCGACGAGAACGAGTTGCCCATCTTGGAGCAAACGGCGGATCGGTTTGTGGAGGTCTACCCGCCTGGCCACGAGATTCTGAGCGCCAGGCGGCCAGGTAAGGGACTCTTTAACCCTCGCCCTCTCAATGCTCAAACCTCTGCTGGAATTCCTCTAATTTTGTCATCTTCTGATAAGGAATCCACAGATGGTCCTTTCTTCGTGAGGAAGAAGAAAGCTGCCGGCGTGAAGGGCAAGGCAAAGGTTGCCTCCACTGCCGATCAGGGGAACCGGTCTGAGTCGGAGACCGAAAGTGAGGAGGTGGCGGGAACCCTGGTGGTGGTGAGACAACTGTCCCGGAGGTTGAGACAGCTGTCACCTCCGATCCGCCCAGTACGACGACAGTGACCGGCGTGAAGAGGCCGGCTCCATCGGGTTCGTCCCCGCCTGTCAGAACCTTCAAGCTCAAGAAAACTCGTAAGTGTAAATTAATCTTACCCGCAATTTTTTCCGCCATTGTTTTTAATATCTCGTCTTCATACAGGCGTGGATGCTACCGCATTCCAGAGTGGAGCGGGGAGGAGCGTCTCTCGACCCATGACGGTAGGTTTGGTCAACCTACCCGAGGCGATGACACAGGCGGCCGAGCCTGTTTCAAGTGTTGGTTCAGTTGCTCACCCGGTTGAGGCAACTGTTTCAACTGTGACGTCATCCCCGCCGGTTGTCAGTGCCATCTTTACTGCATCCTTCACTGAGCCGGCGGTGATTTTTTCTGCGGGCTCCTCCGCAGGGGCGGCCACGGTTGTGAGTTCACCTCCGATGGTCTCTACCGCGGCGGCTTCAACCGTGCCTCCGGCACCGGTGACTACCTCGTCTCCGGTCGGTTCAGCAGGTATGTTTGGGGCTTCTACCAATCTCTGCCTCCTTCCCATCTGCCTGACCTCTTGGATGGATATCCCTTAGGTTCGGGTGATGGGTTCGGCGGCTACCGGCCTGTTGTTGACCCTACAGGTGCGTAGGGTTATTTTGGCCTCTTTTTTTATCATCTTTTCCTAACTGTTTTTTGTTTTTACAGTGTCGGATTCCAATGAGGTGTATGTTCCACGGTGGAACATACGCCGGGGAACAACCCTTTGAACGGCTGTGGACTGCGTCGAGTGGGCGCGTCACGCGGCCCCGAGTGGCGCGTTGGGGGAAGCCATGTCTAGCTACCAGGAGGGTAGGCTGACAAATGAGCTTCGGATTCTCCTTGCCCGGATGCAGCCGCGCGTCGAGTTGCTTTGTCGTGAAAACGACAAGTTAAAGGCGACGCGTATCCAAGAAGTGGCTCAGGCGCGGGCCATCCGGGAGGAGAACAGGAGACTTTCCGCCGTTGCTGCGGAGAAGGAAAACGCCTTCAAGGCCCTCGAGGTTGAAGTTCAGGCCCGTCTCGAGGCCCGTTCCAAGGCTGCCCAAGCTGTTAACGAACAGCTTCGGTTGGCTAAGGAAACTGCGCGGAACGCGACCGAGAGGGCCACCAAGGCTGAAGCTGTTGCTGAGCCTCTGCGCGCTGAGAATGAGGAGCTTAAAGCCAAACTAGAAAGGCTCCAGCAGGCTCATGATGCCTTGGCCATGGAAGACGCCAAGAAGCTTCAAGAGATCTTGGACCAGAGGGGTATGCTTGACCATACTGAGCGTAAGCTAAAGGGCGTTGAAGAGGCTGCTGCTAAGGAAGTGTTGCTTGCCAACCTTAACAAAAATGAAGCCGAACAAGCCCGTAACCAAGCTCAAGCTGCCCTCCAGGAGGCTCTGATCACCAAGGAATGGCTTCTACGAGAAGCGTTGTCGCAGGTATGCGTAGCTTCGTAATATCTTTACGCTTTTCTTTGTACTTAGAAAAGGTTTTGATACTTTGTATTTTTTTCTTGTTGTAGGTTGTACATCGGATTTTCACGAACACATCTTATGACGATGCCATGAGCGCAGCCCTCAACGCTTCCCATGAGGATGGGGAAAAGGCTGGTTTCTTTCTTGGTCTGGGGTTTGTTGAGAAGGGCATCCCGCCTTCCAACTTCCCTCTTTATGACGTGGACACTGAAGCTGCCTATGACCAAGCAGTAAACCAGTATGCTGCCTTCCCGCATCCGGTGGTGGAGAAGGTGAACGAAATTGCTGTTGCTGATAATGGGCTAACCATTCTCAAGACTTTCCTTGATCTGCCACAGCCAACTGATGGTGCGGGTACAAGTGGGTTTGGAGGGAGTGGTCCTGAAGTTTGAACCTTGAGATCCCTTCCCACCGTTAGGATAGATTTATATTTCTGTAGGCGGGTAGGTATCCGGCCATTCTTGTAATGCTTGAATTTTTTATGAAATATAAATGTTTGTGCGGGTAGGACCGGCAATTTCACTGGATGACTTGCTTTATAAACGTTATATGATTTGCTCATGCATATTATAGCTTAATTTGGCACTTGTTTTGCCGCATAAACAATATATGATTCGCTCGTGCATACTTTAGTTTAACTTAGCAATTTTCCAAGTGTTTTGAATAAGTTAACCGTTCGACGCGCGGTTGTCAATAGGTTAGTGTTCAGTTTCCTCTATCATGATTGTGCGGGTAGAACCATCACTTTCATTTAGTGGGATGACCAATCTTCACCTATAACTGACCTGCGTGAAGGTTTGCCATTTTTTGTGTTTATGCGGGTTTTGCCGCCGTCCACACGCAACGACTTCCCCACTTATTTATGCGGTGAATACCGGCATATCAGTGTTTTGAATAAGTTAACCGTTCGACGCGCGGTTGTCAATAGGTTAGTGTTCAGTTTCCTCTATCATGATTGTGCGGGTAGGGCCGTCACTTTCATTTAGTGGGATGACCAAACTTTACCTATAACTGACCTGCGTGAAGGTTGTCCTCATCTCTTACAAATTTTTGCCGTTTTGTGTTTATGCGGGTTTTACCGCCGTCCGCACGCAACGACTTCCTTTCACACTTATTTATGTGATGAATACCGGCATATCAGTGTGGAAAGTTCATAAGTATAAATGTAAGACCATCAGCGTCAATGTGATAAGGAGAATCATTTCCATTAGAAGTGGCTCTGGGCCTTTTCTTTACAAGTTTGGAATTGATCTACATGCAACCTGTGTAATTGAACTCGCATGTTCTTGGGATGGGGGTGTCATCGAGCCTTTCGAGCCGATATTCACCTGGTTCGGAATCTCGTTGTTTACGCAGTATGTAGTCTCCAACATTGAAGCTGCAGTTCCATTCGTGTTTTCCCCAACTGGGGTTCTACACGCATTAGCCTGCTCAGCGTTCATTACGCCACGAGGTGCGTGAGTTTCCCATATCTGACAAATGCTTCGACGATGTCCTTCAAGTCTAAGCATTCCTCGGTGGTGTGGCCTCTTGTCCTGTGGAAGTCACAGAATTTGCTTTGATCAGCGTTTGGACGCTGTCGGATAATTGGAGCCTCTGGCCATGGGAGCCTCTCGGTGGCGAATATGTCGGTGACGCTTTTGGTGAGTGGCGTCCATCTGGAGTTCCGGTTCGACGACTGCATGTTATCCTTTCCGCCTAACCGAGGGCGAGAGCTGGATGAGGTGTCAAAGTTTACCCTTGACTACCAAATGCCTAGCTTCCTCTTTTTGTTTAGTCGGGCGTTGAGGACGTTGTTTTCTCTTGTTTTCTGGGTGTAGAGGTTTGTGCTCTGAGGAAGATCTCTACCTAGTTGCTTTTCCGTTTCCGCGAAGCGTTTAGCTGCTGTCATGATGGCATCCCACGTGGATGGCATGCCGCCTTTACCCGTTAAAGTGCGGATGAGCTCTGGGTCCTTCGCGCCCTGGATGAAAGCAGCGCGAACAAGATCTTCGCTAATAGTGCCCAGACTTAGCTTCTTGGAATTGAAGCGCGTGATGAAGTCTAGTAAAGACTCATCTTCCTCTCGGATGCAGTTGAGGATCGTCCATTGCTCTTCGGTATACTTTCTTTGTTGACTGAAGTGTTGGCTGAACTTCTGCTGGAAGTCCGCCCAATCGTAGATGTGGTGGACCGGTAGACGGTCAAACCACGCTCTGGCTGCTCCAACCAGCGTCATCTGGAACATATAACACCACGTGGGTTCCGTCCAGTTGCTGACGGTTGCCCCCGCTATGAATCTGTTCAAATGATCGTCTGGGTCGGATATACCATCATAAGTGCCGATGTTGGATATCTGTTTGGCACTTCTCGGGGCGATTGCTTTCGCAATGTCCCTTGCAAACTTGGACGTTCCCGCATTTGCAGCAGTTGGTCTAAAGGTTTTGGAGAAGTCACGTGGGTTTCCCCCCGCGTTCCTTGGTTTGAAGGTTTCATCGAAATTCCTTCTCGGTTGGAAGTTCGTTTCCTTACGCTTCCCTTTCGCCCTATGGCGAGGGTTTGAGTCGGTGTCGGATTCCTCCCGATCATCGTCCGAGTACTCGCACTCACTGCTCATGTTGAGCTGTTGTCGAGTGCTTCCAAATTCGACAGCCTGTTGAATGGAACGTAAGCGTTCGTCCAACTCAGCTTGGAATTCCTTCTGACGTGCTTCCGCCCACGCTTTAACTTGTTCAAGTGTTTGGCGGGGGAGCCTCGTCTGTTGTCTTTCCACCTGGGTATCAATGAATCCCAGGGGATGATTGTTTACTGCACTTGCCCCGGCTTGGGTAACCGGGGTAGTGTTAGTAAAATTTACTGCACTTGCCCTGGCTTGGGTAACCGGGGTAGTGTTCGTAAAATTTGTGTACTCGCCGGTGTTCCTCCCAGTAGCTGGGGTTGTGATTACTGGGGTTTCTTGGTCACTCGCTGGCCTCGGGACCGGAGTAACGTTAACCATCTTTCTAGAAGTTTTGAAAAAACTGAAAGAATAAGTTCTAGGTTTTATGCACGGATGGTGCCAATGAAGAAACACTAATCGACCCCGGCAGATTACGGATAATCTGGGGATTAAATAGATGTTTCCCACGAGGGTTAGGTCCGGCAAGATGGTTATTCTTCTGATGACCTGCAAAACAGACACCGTGAGCTCGTCACTGAGAAGGGGGGGTACCTCCTTGTGACCACCCTCCGGCGTGAGAATCAGACTAGATTGCTCTTGAATATAAGTGTATATTAAGAGAAATGACTAGAGCAGATATCAGATAATATATGAAGATATAAGATGTAAGATGTTAATACCGTTCCAAGGTGTTTGAGTATTTATAGCCGAAGGTAGGTTTCCAAGCAGGTACAGCCGGCTGTATAGTATTCCTGTTCTACCAACTGTGGGCTACGCACGTGCCGTGCTGGTGGTTGGTGGGTAGGCAGCGGCTAATAGTGACATGGCCGGCTGCGTACTATTCCTTTTCCACCAACTGCAGGCTATGCACGTGCCACGACAAAGGTTGGTGAGTAGGCAGCGGCTGATAGTGACATTAAGTACTAGAGCGTGCTGCTCGTCGTACTGTTGTTAGTGAGCTGTCGCAGCTTTGGTCAGATCTTTTGTCCATACCTTGGCAGGTATAGTACAAAAGGTCCTCCAGTAGCGTACGGACTGGCTCATTTAGGCGGGAGAATTCCCGGCTTTGGGCGGGAGTATTCCCAGCTTGCTCATTCCCTCTTCAGGTGACATTACAGAATTATTTGAGAGTTAGTGCCTTGTGCGTGTAGCCTTCCCTGATGGCTAGTATCCGTAGCTGCGGAAACAGGCGGAGTACGTCACCATTGGGAGGCTTTTCCTGCGGGAACAGTTTGCGTACTGCGCGTAAGGACGTCGCGTCTCTGAGCATGGTTGGTCCTGCGGATCCAGTTGGTCTTTGCGCAGACGTCCCTCTGAGTCTTGCGAGTTCAACTGCGCAGACGTCTCTCTTCGAGGTGAGTCTTGCGGGTCCAACTGCGCAGACGTCCCTGTTTAAAGTGAGTCTTGCGGGTCCAACCGCGCAGATGTTCCTATTCAAGGTGAGTCTTGCGGGTCCAACTGGGCTCTGCTGGGACCTACCTTTTCAAATATATTTTATCTTTGTTTTCTTTAAATTTGTAAATTAACATGTTCACCTCATCAGTTCATTTATGTTTATTTTGTTAACAATATAAATGGACTGTTGTAATTAAATTGACATTAAGGGTTCAGCTATTGAACAATTGCACTACTGTAGATCGCTTGCCATTAATGATTGTTTTGATTGCACTTAGGGGTAAACGACTAGGCGAGCCTAACGATTTAAACTGATAACGATCATATGATTTAAACAGGAAAAAAGAGCGCTTTTATTTGAAAGAAGACCGAGCGATTCTCTGAAAATCGTGTGACATCTCAATTCATGGAGCGAATGAACACACGCAATATCACAGTCGGTTTCTTCTCGCTGGAGTTAAGCTGTCAAAACCATCTTCGTGTTACGAAAGTTCATCGGATCCATCTCGTTGTTCTCAAATTCTAACGGGTCTATCAATAGCAGAAAAATCTCTTACGTGTCCATAGATCAAAACCTTAGAATAACTACACATTCGACCACTGTAAACGATCGTTATGAAGGCGCGAGCCAAGACGATATCGGAGTATCTAACAGAGACATTTCCCGGATGGCATGTTAAAGAGTTTTTGAACCCTACTTTTTCCCACCTGTACGGATTGTTTGAGGTTTGTTATTATTAACTTTTTGATTATTAAACTATTAGTTATGATTTTAATAAATATAAGATATAAAGATTCTAAAGGGAAAGAGTGATTGGTTGACAGTGTCCATTTATGGCACATGAATCTGACAACAATGGAGATTTGGGTTCTTTAGACTGTATGCTATGGTGAGGGGCATCGAAGCCCCTCCACAATGCCACGTCAGTGTCACATAGGTACCGGGGGCTTCGAAGCACTTCACCATAACGCCCCGCTATGGTTAAAGCCCCCTTAGGCGCCCCATTATATATATAAATGCATATGTATATGTGTATGTGTGTGTATAACAGGAAGAGAGAGAGAGAGAGAGAGAGAGAGAGAGAGAGAGAGAGAAGGCGCTGGTCATCCCATCCGCGCTCCCCCTCTCCGCGCCCCGCGGTGGTGTACGGCGCCCATCGCGCCCCAAAATCGCCCATGAGGGCGCCCATAGCGACCAGCCTTATGGTCACATGAAACAGTTCATTTATGCTTATTTTGTTAATAATATAAAAGAACGGTTCACAAATGTAACTAAGCTAAAACTGGTAAAGTTAATGCAAGGAAGAATGTGTTGGACCTAAAAAGTTAATAAAACTTAAAACTATACTAATTTGTAACTGGCCATAAAGTTTTACCTGAATACATCAGTGAAGGTATGAACGGACTTAAACGAATGTAAACTAACAAACATAAATGAATGCTAAAGAACACACCTAAACGAATTTAAATGAACGAATGTTTACAAACATAAATGACGAACGAGACATGTGTCCATGTTAGTTCGTTTAACCAACCGAACATATTTTTTTCATGTCTGTTCAACATAAACGAATTTCCCACAAAACGGTTCATGAACTATTCACTGAATGTTCAGTTCGTTAACAGCCCTACAAATAATCATTTGTGTTCATAAATTGAACTCATATGTTACATATTCTATTTGCTAGACAACTAACTACTGGAAGCTTTATGAAAATTGCAGCATTTGGACAAAATGACGGTGAAGCTAAAAGAGCAAAGACATAGAGTTTCAGCATACACACAATTTCATCACATGTTATATTTGTTGGATAATTATTGCAATTACAAGGTACGAACGGTTAACAAGTTTGACTTTTGTTGTTGACTTTTATGTGAATATGCGATCGCTCTTGGTATAAACAAAACATGGTTATTAAATTATGTAGGTGATTGGAACTTACACGCTGGTAAGCTGGTTTACAAGCTATGGCCGTGCTAATCGGGTCCGACAGAAAAACAACTTAACAAGGTTAGAAGTTAGTTAGATTGGTAATATGACAAAATAGGTTTAGGTTCAAATGGGTTGTGTTTAGTATGTGCTGAACCGGGCCAGGTCAGATAAAGTTTGTAAGAATTGGAGGTTCGTTTGAAACGTGCCAGATTTTGCATTTTGCTTTCATCTGCAGAGGCATTCAAAAGCATTGTGGTTGTTTTATTTTGTGTTTCTTGAGTTTAACTAAGTGGTACGGTGGTCATTGTATTTTGTAGTTGGTGTGTTTTACTTTAAAAGCCAAAGTAGTGCAATGGTTGTTTTATTTTGTTGTTAGTGTACTTGACTTTAAACGTCAAAGTAGTACGTTGGCTGCATTACGTAATTATATGAAGTCATTAGGTCAGTTTCTGCTATCCAAAGATCTAGCGTGTAACCATGTTCCCATAGACATCCTCTCAATCACATCGACATTAGTGATCGAGTTCAGAGGTTAGTGCACTTTTATTTTTTACTTTCATTTACATCATGTGTGGCTCTAACACTGTATGATACTCAAATTCCATAATAAAAAAATGATGGCAGAATGTCTAATTACTGCTGCACTTTTAGGATGCCCAAACTTCACAATAAAAATATGGTAACAATGACTCTTTCTAAGAGGCCTGTGACTCCTTAGCAATATGGAAGTTGCAGTGTTGCTTAAAAAACCGACTTTTTTATAGTATTCTTGCTAAACTAACTGTTTCTTTTTAGTTTTTTTTATTTCATAAAAAACTGACTGATTCGCTCAAGATCCTTCATAAAGTTTTAAATTTTATTATCCTATGTTTCTTCTTTAATCCAAAAATATGCAGGTAAACATAGGATTAATGGCTGGATCTCATATAAGAAATGAGTTGGTTAGAATAAGACATGATTTTGATGGAGTGGTATGCCAAAAATCATTTAAAACTAAGCTCATAATGCTCAAAATCTAGATGGTTATTAACAAAAGTGAAATAACATACCCGGTGGGTTATTTATGTGCTGAAGTGAGCTATTAGCTCTAGGGTTCTTTTATTTAATCCAAGTTCAGATTTGAGTGTTTTTGTTTAGTTATAAGTGTGACAACTTGTTTATAGTTTTGACTTGGCTTTGATGTTGAGATTTTACATTTTGAGGTTTTTTTTTTTTTAGTTTTTTTACTTTTTCATCTCCATTCTTCACTACCAAATGAATAAATGAGTCATAATTGGATCTTGTGTTACTGTTGATGCTTGCTGCATATACAATGTGAGTGTTTTTATATTACACAATGATATTGTGGTAAGTTTTAGGCGTTAAAAAATGATTATTTATTCCATTATTATGAATTAAATAATATTATTTCAAGTCTAAAAAGCTTTTGTTTGTTGGATTTTGAGTTTGCAGCCTAAGCCGTTGAAGAATACAAATGGGCAAATATGTCAAACATGCGGTGACACACCTGGTCAGATGATCTCCCTGAAAATGGTGACATAATTGTTGCTTGTAATGACTATGTTTTCCAGTTTGTAGACCATGCTATGGGTATGAAAGAAGAGATGGAAATCAAGCCTGCCATCAATGCAAGACTTGTTATAAAAGACGCAAAGGTTAGCTTATGTTCATGAAGGTTGTTATGGCTCACATTTAATCGCTTTTTTGTCATTCAAGATGCTTTCTTTGTGTGTGTGCGTGTGCCCAGACAGTGGCGGATCTAGACCATAATCTCAGAGGTAACGTTCAAAAATTTTTTTTACCGTATTTTATACAATGTAAACGAAATTTTTTTACCGTATTTCATACAATAATCGAATTTTTTTACGATATTTCATACAATAGTTTTTTGTTTTTTTAAACTTGCCTTTGGACCGATATCATCGTTCCTTGTAATTTTCGTTTAAAATGATTGCTAATAAAACTTTGTTGTTTCTTCTTCTAAGTTCCCTAATTTTAGAAGGGAGAAAATTTAAACCATAAATCTATAATCAATTTTCAATTTACACATAAACCCTAAATCCCTATTCAGTTACAATTTTCAATTTATATTATCCAAATATCCAACAAACCATAATCAATCATTCAATTGCTACCAATAGGGTGGTGCTCCATTGCGCCTTTAAAACACTTGGGGTTTGGAGGGATCTTGTGTTCAAATCCTAAAGACAACAAAAATTAAAAGTTGACTGTAATTGCCCATAAACAATTCTAAATTAACAATTTATACAAACAAATAAGCAATTACAATTTTAAGTAGAAGTAGAAGAATACATAAATTGAACAAGTAGAATTCAAACCTTGGACGAGGGAGTAAGGGACTGAAGGAGCACTGATCGTTCGCTACTCGGGTGTAGTATGCAGGGGGTTGGGGCAGTGTGCGGTGGAAGCCACGATTGAATGAAATTTTGGTTTGTTAAGGTGGAGAAACGGGATATGCAAAAGAACGGTGACGAACGTAGAAACATTGTTAAAACTTGTGTCTCAAAAGTTAGATCATAAATTGATTTTACTGTATTGAGGCAACCTGAATTAATGTAATTACATTCCGTGTTAATGTTTCCGTCCACCGGACGGGTAAAATACTAGTTGAATATGATTGTGGCAAGTTGCAACAAAATGTTGCAACTATTAATAAGATTTTGTGACCACTAAGTACGTACTTGATGTTTTTGGGTGTCATTGATGTTGCTTTCCTGATGCCACACCGAATTTGATGCTGCCAAAAAATTAAATAAAAACTTATTGCAGCCGTCGAATCAGAAACAAGTCAACAATCAAACAGATAAAGAATTTAAATATGAAACCTATGATTCATTCCCCTTTCATAATTTCTGTTTAAATAAAAATAAAAAGAGAAATAAGACCCGGGCGCTGTGACGCTTTAAACATCGAATCATTAGCACAAACACAGTAAAAAATAAATATATATAAAGTTATATATATATATATAATGTGATTTGTATGATTAGCAAACACCGCATTAAACCATAATAAAAAATTTAGCGTGTAAGAAAACTTATATAATATTGCAAAACTTCTGTGTAAACCCATGTGTTACATGGAGGCTGCGAAGGGCGATGATTAATAATCATGAATTTGTATAAAAAAACGTACGCAAACATCCATATCGTTGAACAGGAACAAGTTTAAAGAAAAAGAAAATCCGATGATAATAATCATGAATTTGTATAAAAAAACGTACGCAAACATCCATATCGTTGAACAGGAACAAGTTTAAAGAAAAAGAAAATAAACCTATTCAACATATACCCATCGGAGCGTGGTGAAGCATGTTTAAAATTGACGTGGAATATGTTTACGGTCTTAACATTTACATTAGTTCCTAAATGACGTGCGCGTTATCACGCATAATTCTGTTTTAAACGAAAGTTAAATCAAAATGTAAATAAATAAAAAAAGAACGATGCAATGGTGTATTCAGAGTTTTATAAAGCGTCATAATTTATTTATTTATTTTTTGAACGACTAAATATTTATACACTGTAGGGTTTAAACCTCCGACCTCTCATTTAACATCCTAACCATCTTACAACCCTACCAAAGTGGGAATGACATGAACAATTATATTTTAAAGGTTATAAACCAAAAGGCAAAATAAAAAGTGTATAAGTAGTACACTTGTCAACTTATGATAGGCCAAAAACATTTTAAAAAGGCTAGGGTTTAAATGGTAAGTTTAATTAAAGTGAAGGGGACTTATGATGAGTTTTTGAGAGGACTTTATATAGCATTTAAAAGATTGCATGAAATGGTTGTATCGTATGCATAAGAACTTGTAACAATTAATAGTAAAGGGTTGAGGGGAAACAAAGATTGACCTTTAACACACGGATAATCATGAAATATTTCTCTTTAATGTGTTATACGTATATAATAATCATGTAAACAAATCACTGATTAACATGTTATATACGACGATACGTGATTAATGTATCTACTTTTATTCATGTATTATACTTTTTAAACATTAATGATATACAGTAGTATTTTAGTATTGTGTTGTGATATATATCATGTATAGGTTCTCTTAAGTATTATTATATGTGTATATAATGAACATGTTTAGGATTTAACAAATAAAAGTAATACATGAGTAAATGTACAACAAGAAACTATTCCGTAACAAAGCGTTATATCACATGAGTAAAAGTGCAACATGAAACTATTTCCTACCAAAGAGGTATCAAACAAAAAAACGAGTAATTATTTTCTCTTCCATAAAACGTTGATACTATAAAACTAGTAGTTGAACACCAGGGAAATAAAACACTAGCTATTAGCCATTTCAACTATACCACACTTAGTGATATTTGTTGTATACATACTAATAATAAAACATATATACTAATACATCTTTTATTTTATCATTAAAGTAAATGTTCAATAACCGTGCTAAAGGTGTAGAATGATGCATACAAGTCCTTTTGCAATTAACGGAAGTTATGAACTATGAGAATTACCCTCTTGATGTGTTCATTTTGCTGAAATTATAATTTGAATTTCATTTCTTAATATGTGTTTGGCTCGTATTTGTTGTATTTAATATCTTAATTTTGTTCTTTATGGGTTTCGTTCGGAAATGAATTGGAATGAGAATGAATTACCTCCAATTCCTTCATAAAAAGTAATACAACAATCCTTTCAAAACGTGAACAAAGTCAACCAAAGCAAATGAAATCTCCGACCATGTTGTCGTTACATCTGTCCGCCCCTCTTACTACAAGAAAACTGAGTCTTCATCAATGGAAAACAACCATGGGAAATATTCGTTAGTCAATATACCAACAACACTTCACCAACAGATTTTCATTTGTGATGATGGCCTTCACTGACGGTTTTCGTACGGAATTGTCCGTCCATGAAGCCCCAATTTTCTTATGGAGTCCTGTTGTCCTCGTCTCATCGTTGACGCAATTACTTGTACATGGTGTCACATGGTCGGTTGGCCATAGTGACCGTACAACCGGTTGATGGTGGTTTTTGTAGTGACATATTTCAATTTATTTTCGTATCCCAACTTCATTTAAAATTCAAATTTCTTTGATATATTCTTATTTGTTTTAACTTTCAATCCTTCATATTCTAATTATTTTTAACAAATATTAATTGTTTAAAAAATTTACACATGTTTACTTTGAGTCTTATCTCTTCTCATATTACCTCCAATCATGAATCAACATATAGTTTTTAAAAAACACTATATTATAAATTAGTTAATATGTTAACATACTCGTCAAAACTAATTCATCATTGAAACTATATAAACTTCAGAACAAAGTGGTTTAAGATTCTTTTTTTTATATGTACACTTTCTATTATAACCACTTTTGTTGTGGTTGAAGTGGAACTAGTCAGCGACAACAACTCCCCTCCTGTTCTCTAATCTTCAACCCTAAAGCACTTCACTTACTCATTATCTTAATTAGTATATTACTCTTGTGTCAACTAAAACAAACCCACGACACATATATATAACACACCATCGTATGTTTATTTATATCGTACCATTTGATACATATATTCAAGAATAACATTTCTCACTTTACAAATATCCTTTACTTATAATTCTTCAATGGATCTAAGTCGTTCGGGAAAAGAAAGCGGTGATATCGCAATCCCAGTAAGGGAGGTTAGATCCTCCAAGTCAGTAAAGGCTCCACCACCGACAGCAACAAGTACTATAAGACTCGGTGGCCAAGTGCCACCAGCTGCGGGGTGGAAAAGAGGTGTTGGCATTATTGATTTTATTCTTAGGATATGTGCGATCGCTACTACTCTTGCTGCGGCTGCGGTTATGGGCACAACTAGCCAAAACCTCCCGTTTTTCACTCAGTTTTTCCAGTTCCAAGCTAGTTATGATGATTTCCCTACATTTACGTAAGTGAAATGTTTTCTGTCAGATTAAATCGGGTCAATAAAATATTTTTGGTTTTTTAGTATAAATATTGGCTTTCTTTTTAGTCTATCTTTTTCATCTTTTTTAAATGATATCTTTTCCACTTTAGTTAAATAAAAAAAAAAAAAAACTCTCTTTTATTAGAAAAAGATCTTCAAAGTACGGAGTATATGTTTAACTAATTATTGATAAATCAAACAATCGATTTGTACAGGTTTTTCTTAGCAGGAAACGCGATAACTTGTGCATATCTCGTGCTCTCGTTGCTTTTCTCGATAGTTTGCATAGTTCGTCCACATATAATAGGAGCTAGGATGTTGCTCCTTATTTTCGATACGGTATTTTATTCTTATTATTATTATTAATATTAAATGTATAATCTTGCTATTTTGCCACATGTTTTTAACCGTACCATTTTGGTTTTCCAGCTAGCGTTGGCTTTGACCATGGCAGCCGCATCTGCGGCGGCTGCCATTGTTTACTTGGCACACAATGGAAACCCCAAAACCAATTGGCCGGCGCTTTGCCAGCAGTTCAATAAGTTCTGCCCACGTGTTAGCGGTGCAGTGGTGGGTTCCTTCCTCTCAGTGCTGATTTTGGTGGCTTTAGTGGTGCTATCAGCGGCTGCTCTCCGGAGGAACTAATTGGAAATTGTGTGATTAGTTTTTTTTACACTAAATTCTTTTTTTTGTTTTGTGTTTTGTCACTACACATGGATTGGATTGGATTGGATTGGATTGTAATTTAATGTTTATTCTGTTTACAATGAAAAGTTCCAACTAATTTTATACTTGTTTGGTCGTTTAAAAAGTTTTAAACAACTAAAAAACCACTCCTTTCACCCGTTCAAGTAATATCTGAAGTAACAATTTAAGCATCTAATAACTTTGGGTTGACATTTTTTTTAGTTGAAGTTTTTTTAAATTTTAATTATTATTTCATTATCAATAGTTTTTAACTATATTAAATTTTATATACTGTAGGAGAATTGAACATAAAAGAATATACCTATAAATTAAATTTTATGTACTGTAAGAGAATTGAACATAAAAGAATTGTGATTTGAGAATGAGTAGTTGTGACAAACAATATATAGTTGTTGAAATGCACCGGCGAATCCACCTATTTAAAATATTTGGTTCATATCCATTTATATGAGTATATTTATATCATTTAAAAAAGGTACCTTTAAGGTAAAATACTTCTATATAAAGAGTATGACACAAATAACTTAAAATATGCACTATGCCCTGCACGAACCAAAACCCCCCACTATATTTCATTCCTAATCCTAATTTATTAATGTGCGAATTCTAAATTGATTGTATTAATATAGCTAAATAGTTAAAGAGAATAATTTGATCACACGAGTTGGCCGTTACGTATTACATTCTTAATCCTAATTCTTGGTCAATAGTTTAAGAGAATAAATTAATTTAGAGGAAAACTAAAAAATTATTTAACAAGGGGAAAGGAAAGGAAAGTTTTCTTTCTATTCTTTTCCATTTCTTCTCATTTTCCTTTTTCCTTTCTTTTCCTTTCAATTCTTTCCATTTTGGAAAGAAAGAGATTTCATTACTTTTCTTCTTCATTTCCCTTACTTTTCTTTCTTTCCTTTAATGAATCTTGAGAACACAAAATAATGTTTCTTTCCTTCAAAAAAAAAACTTGGGAACACACAAACTCTTTTCTTTCCTTTCAATTCTTTTCCTTTCTTCTCTTTAATGAGACTCGGGAACGCAGCGTAAATGCTAGCATTCTTTAAAATCAAGTCTTTAAAACTATTAAACTTAAGTAGGTTAACGGGTCAACTCATATGTTAAACTAGGTTAGATCCCGTGTTACACACGAGCAAAAAATATATAAAACTTTATATATATATATATAGGTTAAGTATAAAATGCAAACCCACTTGAGTTATGAAAACTCTAGAAACCCATTCTCAACCACATGTTTTTAATTAATGTTTAAATCTTGTGGTCCACAATTAAAGTGAATAAAAAATGTAAATATAAATATAATTTTTTTTCTTTCCTAAAAACATATATAAAATTAGTAAAAAAATGTTAAAAAATAGCAAAACATTTTTTTTTTATGTTTCGATGTTTTGTATTAAATGTTACAACATATATTACATGTAACAAAAAAAAAAGACGATGTTACATAGGGTTTTCGCGGGTTTTCACAACTCAAATGGGTTTTCATTTTAACCTTACCCTATATATATATATCTCTGTGTCTGTGTGTGTTAACATTTTAATAAATTGTAAACGTCAGATAATATAACATCATCATTATTATTATTATTATTATTATAAGGTATCACATTGTTATTTTAATTAAAAGAATCCAACATACACAAACAAACAAAGAAAAATGACAATTTAAAACAAATTTATAACTTATACCACATATTTCTAACTTTATTTATTGTAACTGGAGACAAAATAAATAAAATTTCATCATTTACTAAAGTCATATGTTATAAACTATGAACATACACATGTAGATGTTGTAACATAAGTTGTGTGTTATAAAACTTATTTTTATTGAAATTATAAAACATATAAGTACACAACATAAATAATGCTACAAATATGAATATAACAATGTGTTATAACAATTATAACTTTTATTAAAACGTTTAATAAAGCAACAAAAAAAATCCAAACCTCGTGATTTAAACCACCATTTCAATCCAAACATCTATACATCCGGTCCAAACGTTCATAAATAGTTTCTCAAAATTAAAAAATAAAATAAACTAAAATAACAAATTCTCAAAATTTAAAAAAATAACAATGAAAACAATTAATTGTCTTTATTACTCAATAAATAATGATTATAACTATTTATTTTGAAACATTCTCCAACTTAAAGGTCAACTCATATGTTAAATATGTCATGTTCAAATCAATCTATTTATTAATCGAGTTAACCAATTTAATAAGTAAGTTATATCATTCAATCCAAGTTCTAAGCCTTATTGTTTCAGTATAACATCACCATTTCATAAACTACGCTATTCTACCTACTTATATCTTTATCCACTTACCTTTTTTACATAACATGAAAACATGACACAAACTTAACATAAAGTTCACGTGTTTGAGTTTGTCCTAAGCACATTCAAGCCAGTTTTACGTCTAACCCGTAAACAAATTTAACTAAACATGTTGTGTTCGCGTAAATCCACCAGTTCACACCCATTTATAATAATAATTTTTTTGAACGGCTAACGAGTCCTCTAAATAAGTTATTGGAGAGATTCACCATATCATGATACACTCGTCTTCCGATCTCGGAAAAACTCACACCTAAGGCCAATGCCTGTGTACACTTGCCCAAAAGGTGTCACAGCCCCAACCCCAATACCCCGGGAAGGGAGCCGTGAACGTTGAGTGGTTGTATCGATGTTTATTAAAATAATTTGCAGCGAAATATTTTATTAGAACCGTAGTTAGGAAAATTAATCAGAGTTATAAAAACATCATAATTCTTATTTCATAAACTGGGATAAAAACCCATTTTTTTATACAAACATAAGTTTTATAGGGATAAACCCTAATTTACAAAACACGTTTCTTTATTCTGGTGACAAGCCACTTATTTAAGCTGGAAGCCCGCAGGCATCATTCCTTTGTCTCTAACAAGTCACCTGAAACATGTTTAAAAATATTTGATCAGCAGGGAATATTGGTGAGTACATTCATTTATAAATGACACATTTTACATTTACAGCATTAAGATGTTTTTACATCTGCCTGCTTACAAATTACCGAAAGGTACTTGTCACTCGACCATATCTGTGACTGTGGTCATATTACTTATTGGCTAACACTTGTCCAATAAGTAACGTGTAATAGCCCAGTAGGCAAGCCTTGTATACAAAACCCCACAATACCAGTAGTAACCATCTCGTAAGTCTACAGAGACTTAATCACTGTAATGTAGTTTAAATCTTTTGAAAATATTTAAACTATCCGTCATGAGTTTGATGGTTTTGGAAAAGCATCATGACGGTGTTGGAAAATCAATTGTCTCACGCAAATGTGAGTTATGCAAAAATTCGAATGTCTCACCTTACAAGTTTATATTTAACAAGCCTTCTGGTGTTAAGCACCTAGATTAAACATAATGTAGTATATCTATATTAGTATAAACCCATAATTATAACGATAATCACGAGACATGAAACTTTACACGATGGCACAATGTCATACTTTGGTTAGGTAGAACTTTTGGATTCGTGTTATAAAAGTTCATTTCAATCGGAGAGGTATCGATACAATTACTTGGTATAATACCAGCCTTATATAAGGAAATTTTTTAGAGAGAAAATGAAACTGAACGATTTGTGAAGTCTAGAATTCCTCCCTACTTATACTTAAAATTGAGCATCTTCGCGTATCGCGAAACTACAGTAGGGTTGCTGAGTCAGCCCTAGCTATGCCATGTGGCTCGACACGTGTCAATGTTGTGTAGCTTTCACGTCACATCTTCGCGTATCGCGAAGAAGCTTAAACATACTCCTTTGCGTATCGCGAAGGTGCAAAAACACTAAGGCGGCCCTTAAGCGTGCGAAGTGCACCATCAAAGCGCCACATTGCGCCCCTCGCCCGTTCCCGAGCCTGTGCGCATGCGTGTCGGGTGCTTCGCACCCTCCTCTATGACTATTGGGTGTGATTTGGCAGACAAGAATATTATCATGTAAACTCTTTTCCTTATAAAGAGCTTACAAGTTTTGTAATCTAGCGATGTGGGACAAGAGTTAGAAATCCTATTTATACCATGGTGAAAGCCTTCCATTTTCTTTCCTCCACCAATATGGGATGGAATTTTCCTTTATATTTTCCATTATTCCTTTTACTTCTTCTCTTTTCTTTCTCATTTCTTCATTTCTTTCTTTGATTATTTTATTTCTTATTATGGTTTGTTATAGAAGGCACGACAGGGCGGTGAGATAAAACTCGTTCAATTCAATTATCCAATTAGTTAACGCCACCTACTTGCATAGTTTCCCATCATTAGGTGCCACTGAAAATTAGGGGTGCAAATGAGCTGAGCTGAGCCGAGCCTGACCTTGAATAAGCTCGAGCTCGAGCGCTTGGCTCATTTAACTTACACGGTGCTCGGCTTGTTTTGAGCTCTATTTTCAAAGCTCAAGCTCGGCTCGTGAGTAGATTGTCAAGTTCAAGCTCGACTTGTTAACTACTTATTAATTAATTTTTATATATTTATATTTTTTTCTTATTATTATTTTTAATTATAACTTTATGTATAAAATAATATGTATCATTTAGTTACTTTTTCATACTATATATATATATATATATATATATATATATATATATATTAAAAAATTATATAAATGACAGACTCATTTAGGCTCATGAGCCGGCTCGAGCTCTATAAATGAAGTCTGGGCTCGGGCTCGCTTGTTAGGCTGAGGGGTGTGGGGCGCTAACCTGGGCGCGTGAGCCCCTCCGCTCGCGCCCCCAGGCGCTAACCCCACACCACCGGGGCGCGAACGGGGCGCGAGCGCGAGCCCCCAGGCAGGCGTGAGTGTGGTCGCGGGAGAAGAGAGAGGAAAAGCTGGTGGGCCCCCAGCTCCGTTTTTTTTTTAAAAAAACCTTTAAAAACTCCTATATAATACCCCAAAATCAACCCATTTCAACCATATCAAAACACAACTTCAATCTCCAAACTCATATATAATATCCCAAACTCCTATATAATACCCAAAAATGTCTGGAAATTGGTACCCAAACCTAGATTCAGGTTATAGTTACGACGATTTATGGTCGTCACCAGACCAATCGATGTTTTTTTCGGGGTCGCAAGAAACATCCGGCTTTCAACCATCCAACATACAACCGTCTCCTAACTTTGTTGTTCCAGAGACACAAGAATCACACGGTGATGCTTCGGGAGCAAGAAGACGCGTCCACCGGAAAAAACAACTTGCAACGGACGGGCCGGGACCGGCTTCGACTCCGAGGACGAAACGGAAAACCACTCCCTGGTCATCGGATGAGAAGGAAGCCTTGTGTCGGGCTTGGATAGTCATTTCTGAGGATCGGCGTTGCGGTAATTGTTTTAACGTTTTTAAAAATGATTTTTAATAAAAAAGTTAAATAAAAAAGTTAACTGGAAATCTAATTTAATTATTCATTTTGCAGCCGACTACTAAAAAAGCAAGGTTTTTTGGACAAAGGTTAGGGAGACGTTCTATACGCTCGTTGGGAGTACAGAGCGAAACGCCGATATGATTTCGGGTCGGTGGTCCGAAATCAGAAAATTTGTCGGCTTGTTTACTAATCTTTTCAACAGGAACGCCGGTCGTATGAGACCAAGTGGCAGTGATGATTTGGCGGTTTACAATTTCACTGTCGAAGAGTGGAGGCAGGAGTGTTTGCGGAGGTATGGGACGGTGAAGACGTGGGACGATGTAAAGTTGTGGGAGAGGTTGAAAAGATGTTCCAAGTGGGTTGAGCTGGTGGCGCCGGACCATGATGCGGAAGTAGGGCCGAAACGGACTAAAACTAGTTCGTCTGGAGCGTATAGCACTTCCGCCGGGTCGGATTGCCGCGTTGGATTCGACCTAAACATTGCGGGGGAGGAAACGTCTTCACCGCCGAGGAGGCGGCCATTGGGACGGGACGCCAAGGGGAAAAAACCGGCTGAGGGGGGAGCCGTAAACATCGTCGATCTTGTTGAATCCCTCAATAAATTCAACAAAACCATGGAGGTGGTCTCTAATGACAAAAAGGAAAAAAGTCGAATGAGAGATTTGGACTTCCTTACAAGAGACTTCAGTAACCTAAATCCGGTCGATCAAATGCTGATGGAAAAGCAAAAGGAACGTATTCGAAAGAGGTTGATCGAAGAAGACCAAGCCGAAGAATAAGAATAATGTTTTTTTTAGTACTTTAATTTTTATTTTATTTTTAGATATTAATGTGTTTTTTTTTAATGTGTGTTTTTTTTAATAATTTATGAGTTTTTTTAATAATACGTTTTTTGAATATATTTATAAAAAAATAAAAAAAAAATCCGCTGGAGCCCCTCCACACCAGGGCCAGGGGCTCCAGCGGGGGCTCCAACACCCACCTTATCCAGTTTCTCTCTCTGCCACACGTCACAATATTATTGGCTGGAGCCCCCACTCGCGCCCCCGTTAGAGCCCCCCACACCCCTCAGCCTTAAACAAGCTTACTTTTTAGCTCGAGTTTGGGCTCGGACTAGATTTGATCGAGCTTTTTCACGAACCGATCTCTAGTAGCTTGTAACCGAATCAGCTCGTTTAGACTCTTACCAAAAATAAATGATGACGCCATGTGAGTCATTTGTTCTATCCATTTATAATTTTGAACATTTTGTTAAACAGAAAACAAAAACGCACACGTCTTTAACGATAATTGGTGTATACATATACCGTCCACACCTAACCCTATAATAATATCAATCACACTCACTACTCCATCTCTGTAATCCGTACCTTGCCAACATGGGGGCGATAAAGGCGGCGATCGGCGATGGGGTGTTGACTTTCATGTGGGTATTCTGCGCCTCCACTCTCGGCGCCGCTACTTCCGTCATAGCCACGGCGGCCGGCGTTCAAGGCATGGCTTCGTTGCTGATCACAGTCGCTCTGATATTCATCTTGTTGCTTGTGTTTGGTATTATTGGTGATGCATTTGGCGGGGCCAGTTTTAATCCCACTGGTACTGCCGCCTTTTATGCTGCTGGGCTTGGTGGGGATATACTCGTCTCCGCCGCCATCCGCTTTCCGGCTCAGGTAATTCATGAAATTATTATTATTATTATTAATTTGAAACCCCCAATGGATATAATGATTTGATCCATTCCATTAGTCGAGAAGCTCGGGTGTTACTCGAGATCAGCTAGTTAAAAACTTGAATCGAGCTTAAAAATAAGTTTGTTTAATCGATGAGCCTGAGCCCGAGCTTCACTTGTCGAGTTTGAGCCAGCTCGTGAGCTTAATACGAGCTTGCTATTTGTCTAATTCTTATTTAACATATTAAATATATATTTTATAATAATAATAAATAATAGTTGTATATAAAATTGTGATTAAATTAAGTAAATATAATATGTATTATGTTATATATAAAACTTATTGTGAATGTAGCATGATGGGAATCACTTGGGATTTTGAATTGTTTAGTGTTTAGTGTGACTTATCATTGATATGATGATTTGATCCATTCCACTAGTCAGAGTCATTCGTGAGCTACTCGAGGTCGGCTTTTAAAAACTCGCATCGAGCCGAGATTAAAAGTGTTTGAGCTTAAAAATAAGCTTGTGTTTGGGTTTGTTTGTTTAGGTTCCTTTTTAATTTATTAACCTTTCATAAAAGTTAATAAGTTCATAAGGTGTTTGGTAAGTTGGGGATATTTTGAATTTTTAACTTTTTGTCAAAAGTCCTTTTGCAGTTAAATAAGGAATCCTAAGCATCCCCTTAAAGTTAAACATAATCGTTACGTTCACAGGTTAAAGCTCTTAACCTTGGGTAATTTTGTTATAGTTAGTGTAATGTGAACAACTTGTATGTCAAGTTGTTATACTAGATAAGATGAAATAATAAGTTAGCATCTCTAGGAAAATGAGGTTGCAAGTTGCAGAGGCAGGTTTCTGCAGATTTCAAGTGGTTAGTTTTAGTATAAATAAATAGGTGCTAGAGTGTCTTATAGAAGTGTGGTGGTTTGAATCCTCTAATACAAAAAAAAACAGTTTTTGGCTTTGTTTTCTACCAGCTTGTTTAATCAACGAGCCCGAGCTTCACTTGCCCTGCTCAACACGAGCCTGTTGTTCGTCTAATTTTTATATAATATGTTAAATATGTATTTTTTATAATAATCGTTATCATATTTAAAATTATGATAAAAATAAGTATATAATATGTATTATGTTATATGCAAAAAATTGTAATTAGAATATATATACAAAAAATTGATATAAATATTAGAAAAGTAATTAATAAATAATAAACGAGGCCAACCGAACTTGAAAACCACTCACGAGTCAAGCTTGAGGCTTAGAGATAGAGTTTGAAATGAGCCAAGCTCGAGCTTGAAAAACTACTCAGGAGTCAAGCTCGAGCCTAGACGTGCTTGTGCTCGGCTACATCCCTGGATTAAACTAACTCAGGATTTTCAAGAAATATAAAGGTAATTTTAAGGTGTTCAGTTAATAAGAATTGAAATATGAAGGAAACCGATTTGAAACTGAAATTTGTCATAGGCTTCATATTCCACTTCATTGTCCAACCAAATATGTTAAAAGTAAAACAAGTAACGGATAAAGTTTAGATTCCAATTCCATTTAATTCTAGCAAATTTTAACGAACCAAAAGCCCTTTAGATTCAAATGCTTGAATTGGAGCTGATGATCTTATTGCAGAGCTTAACTATTTATATCGAAAGACGTCTCATTACAAGTAATTCCAAATATTGATATCCAATCGTGTTAAACCCGCTCATGTCCATGTCATTTACCATATTTGGATAAATAGTTTATTGACTCAAGTATTTTGTTAGGTGATTTATACTTTATTTAATTTAAAATATCAAGTTCATGTGTTCTTGACAAGCACTTGGTGCAGTTGGAGGTGCGTTGGCAATCGTCGAATTGATGCCATTACAACACAAGCACATGCTCGGTGGACCGTATTTGAAAGTTGACTTGCATACTGGCGCTATTGCCGAGGGTGTGTTGACTTTCGTGATGTCATTTTTGGTCCTCTTAATCATCCTCAAGGGTCCTAAAAGTCCATTAATGAAAAATCTGATGCTCTCATTTTCAATTGTGACCGTGGTTGTCCTGGGTTCGGGTTATACAGGCCCGTCAATGAATCCTGCCAATGTGAGTACTAAATGACTACTGTCCAATTTTTCCAAACTTTATATTAATAATTCACGTGTCAAATATGATTACAAAACATTATATTATTTTGATATATGTTATTATGTATTATATCATTTTATGTAGGCATTTGGGTGGGCGTATGTTAATAATCGACACAACACATGGGAGCAGTTTCTTGTTTACTGGATATGTCCATTTATAGGTGCGATATTTGCTGGTTGGGTTTTCCGAGTGTTCTTTCCCCTACCTGCAAAGAAGAAGAAGAAGACGGCTTGAAAACCAGACCAGGCCGGCAATTATTCTACCTAATTGGTAGCCGATTATTGTTCAAGAATTTAAGATTTGTTTTTAGTGAGAATTATGAAGATAATGATCAGTTCATCTATCTGGGCATACAAATGCTTTGTATCAGGATTTTAAGTTTTAACATCATATATTATATTGTACTTTTCAAGTATTTCATGTCTTGCTTTACTTTTCTTGGTGAAATGTTGATAAATAGCGATTAAATGTTTAAAAATCGTTGTCTGAAATCTGAATCATAATTCTTTGCTTTAAATCGCCAGAGAATCGAATAAAATAGGAACTACGTGAGTCTTTGTCACGCATGTATTGAATTTTGCCAGTTGAATATACGTTTTCTATGGTATGTGAACGAAAGGTGATGCACGGGTAATTATTTGTGTGAGGTGAAAAACTGACGCAAATAGTCAGAGGGTTGGCTAATGATATACAACTGATACACTATCTACACACCATTGATGTTTCATACGGGCTAAAGATATACAACTACTACACTATCTACACACCATTGATGTTTCATACGGGCCGTATAATATGCAAAACATGGTAATATAGGTCGTATGACATACAGAAAATGGTGATGCGGTTAAATGTAGAGGTGTACAAAACCGGTTTTAAATTCAAACCGAACCGGTTTATAAACCAAACCGGTTTGGTCAACGGTTGGTCAAAACTGGTTTGACTCAAACTGGTTCGGTTTATAAACCGGTTTAGAAGCCAGATAGGCCGGCCTGGTCACGTCGGTTCGGCCCGGTTTATTAACCGGTTTTAAACCAGTTTTCCTCAAACCGGTTCGGCTTTAAAACCGGTTTGGTAGATCTTAAGGGGAACTGGTCTTAAAATTGGCGGTTTGGGAACCGGTTTAGGAGAAACCGCTCTTTTTTGTACACCTCTAGTTGTATGAAGAGCTGTATGAGGTGGTGTTAGCCAAATCATACACACGTATGATGTGTTTCATTAACACATAAATAACTGTTCTGACCACCAACAAAGTCATATGGCCCGTGTGACCATTTTTCGTCATATCATACGATCCATATGATACGGCTGGTATAACTTGGCATACACGCTCGTGTATAGATTCTAGGATTGTAACATCACAAAAATTTTGGTCCAAATTTGACAAATTAATAAAACTTAAGGACTAAAAATATTCATGGCAAATGTAAAGAGAAAAATAAGACAAAGAATGGAAGTAGCTTATGTTAAGGAATGGAGTAAGGAGACTCCATCCCACATGAGAGAAAGAAAGAAAAATAAAGCACTTTATAAGGAGAGAACATTCCATGGAAATGTTCTTAAGTGGCCAACCACTCTCCCTACTCCTAGCGGAGGGTGCGTGCACGGGCGATGGGCGCAATGTGGCGCTATGATGGCGCACTTTGCACAACAGATTCAAAATTTTGCATGCAGTACACGTGGAGAGACAGGAACGACACGTGGCAAGCCTACGCGGCGACTCAGCGAAGCTAGTGCTGCTTCGCGATACGCGAAGTTGCACAAAAATTTCTATAAATAGGCCGGCCATGGGGGGTGGTCCTCACCATCCAACTCACACTTCCAATTACACATTGTCTCGATTTACGTGCCACGACCCGAGATGGCGATATCCCGACAAGCCTTACCTCGAAAAGCGTGCCATAACCCTACTTAAATACCCTCTCGACTTACCTTCAAGTAGAAGTGATGTTCAAGTAAAGCACAAGCATTTCTATAAATAAGTCATTTAAGGTAGGGGTTCTGCACGATTATTATTAATATAAATGGCTTAGACCCTAGTCAGGGATATAGCCCGTACCTTGATTTTATAAAGTGGAAATAAGATTTTATAAAGTCGATATTATAGATAAAATAATACTTCTTTATTTTATATAAAGATTTTATATTTCTTATAATAAGAATTTGAAATATATGTTTTCTTCACGAAGAAGAAACAAAGGTTTATAAATGATTAAAAAGAAAGGACTAAAGGTCCTTATATTTATAAAGAGATAAAATGTCAAGGTAAAGGTTATGCAATCGGACTAAAGGTCTGAAGCTAGATCGTTGATCTAGTACTTATAAAATGTTATTCTCGTACTATAGGTCCGAGGTAACGAGACAAATTGGTGAGAAACGCCAACCAAGAAGAAAGGTGAATACGTCCAACTTTTTATAAAACAAAGTCTTGAATGTTTGCATGGGATTATATCCCTAAAACTTTATAAACAAAAGTAATGCTGGCCCTCAGGCTATTGTATACGTTTGTCTGGATCCTTACATATGTGGGCAGACGGTGGGCACACCGCACCACACTTGCTAATGCCTCCGCCACGTTGGACCGGACACAAGTAATGTCCGAGAGGGGATTATCTCGTGTATATTGAATAGTTGCCAAGACCTCGATGCTGCGGTATCGCTGAGAGGTTTCAAGTATAACTGGAGGTTTATAATAGTATATTTAACTTGGTTGTTTCCTAAGCCACGATGGGCCGGGTCACAAGATACCAGAGGGGATAACTAAGTAACTTAAATGTTTTGTGTCAGCGTGTTCACCAGCATGTGTTGCTGAGGTATTTTTTTATAACTGTTTTACAGGTAATGGAGAATAGGTGTTTGGAGACAGATGATAGCCGTTAGACGATCTGATGGCTCAAAGGATGTTTTAATATTAAACTAATGTAAATCATGGTTTTAATATCCAAACACTTTTGTATAACTTAACGGGTGTTTCAAACCCCGTGATTTAAATATAATAATATTTTATTAAAATTCTTCCGCTTTACAACCTATAACTCTGATGTATTTACAAAACAGGTACCAACGATGGGTTGTCACGCCCAGGCCCTGAGCCGGGGTGTGACAAGGATGGTGTACCTTTATCAATTCACATCACCCTATGGGTGAGTAGGGGCGTAAATTTCTAACATAACACGAAAACATAACACGAACCTAGCACAAAATTTGTGGGTTTGGCTTTTGTATAGGCAGGTTCAGATCAATTTAAGGTTGAGCACGCAAGCCATTTAGCTAAACGACCCTTGCTCCGGTCGAACCCAACGAGTTGGCAGGTTGACCGTTTAAAACTATTTATTTATTATTTTGATTTTTAAAGATGCATTTTATGTAATAAATTAATTTGGCTAGTAGATTTATAATTAAAATGTACTTATTTTATATAAATTTATATTATTACCATAAAAATGTAAATTTAAAGTATTAATGTATGGTGTAAACCATAGAACAAAAAAAAATTCGGGTCAAATTGATTGTGTTTTGGTTGATATGTTTGACACAATTTTCGAGTTAAACCTTTTTAACACCAAGCTGGGCCACTCGTTCATAGTTTTTGTTGAAAGACGATAATGTCCTTGGCAGTTAACATCACGTGACTTGGGCATGGTGGCTGTTATGCTTCTTCAATATTCACTCCCTCTGCACTTAAAACAATTAATAATAATCAGATCATAAAATTTTAAATCCATCAAAATTCAATTTCACCCTCATTTTATATCACAATTAGAATCCGCAAATTGATCATCAATGGTGCTGCTACCTTCAATTTCAATCACTATTTAACCCGATTTCAAATCCAACGGTCGAGCTGGAGAAACCGCGGCAGTCGTTGAAGCCGCCCACCTAAACCCTAAACCCTAAACCCTAAACCCATTTGTTACAACCATCCAACCCGATTAACATGTTTACAACCCGATGAAAACTTGTTTAGAAAAATGGGTTAAACATGTCGTGTTCAAGTTACACAATTTAAGTGTTACCAGAATATTTATAGACATTTTGACACAAATAAACACACGGGTCGTATTCAGGTTCAATGATTTAATTTACAATTATCAGATAACCAGCTTGTAGACACAATCTTACACCTAATTGGTACAAGACAACTGTTGAAAATGATCAACTTCATTTGACACTCATTTTTTTGTAGTTAAAACCAGGTTTGAGTGCAAATGCGAAAGACCCTGAAGTTGCTGCAGAAACTCTTCTTCCTCTTTTAGAAAAGGCAGAAAAAGTTGTCCCACAAAACATGCGTAAAACCACACCGGTCAAAGTCGGCGTTAGTGATTTTAAAACTTAAATACACTCCTAAAGTGTATCAAATACACAAAATCTGATTTATGTTTCTGTATGCAGGCAACTGCAGGTTTAAGACAGCTAGGAACCGATGCATCAGAGAGAATTCTGCAAGCAGTAAATGTCACGCGTTAAACATTCTGCTTGATCTAAGAAAACATTTGAAACTTGATCTAAATTTGATTTTTTTTTTACTTATAAAGGTGAAGAATTTATTGAAGGCGAAAAGCGGCCTCAAATCAGAAGCTGATTGTGTGACTGTGCTTGATGGTACTCAAGAAGGTGCTTATCAATGGGTAAGCCACTTGGTTTTTGCAACTTTTGAAGTCCATAATATAATATGAAATAATATATTTTCACAGGTGAGCATAAACTACCTGTTAAAAAGATTAGGCAAGAAATACACGGAAACAGTTGGCGTGGTTGATCTAGGTGGCGGGTCGATACAACTGGCGTATGCGGTCTCGGAGGCGGAGGCTGCAAAGGCTCCAAAAATATCAAATGGAGAAGATACATTTTTAAAGGAAATGTCCCTTATGGGAACAAAATATTACCTATATGTTCATAGGTAAACTCTCATTATGTTCTTTTTAGATCAATTACTGAATGTTTGTTAAGTATTATGGTATTGTGTATCTGTCAGTTACTTGAATTACGGATTATTAGCAGCTCGAGCGAAGATTTTGGGGATGTCTAAAGATTCTGGGAATCCATGTGTCTTGTCGGGTTACAATGGTATATATGTTTAAGTTATCGTGCCCTTAGGCCTAATGTTGCATTATAATTTATCTTGTATTCGTGTTTTCTCTTAGGCATTTACTCGTATGGAGGAATTGATTACAAAGTTTCATCTCCTCCATTGGGTTCAAACATGTCCTCCATTGGGTTCAAACATGAACGAGTGTATGGAAGAAGCGCTAAAGGCTCTCAAAGATAATGAATCAAGTTGCTTCCATGGGAATTGCAATTTTGGTGAGCAGAAAGGTCTGTTTGTGGCTTCATTTTTCTATGACAGAGCTGCTCAGGTATCATAGTTTTATTATTTATTTATGTCTAAAATCCTGACAGTCATGTCGTCTGTCCTAATATAAGAAAGTTAGTGGTGCGACATGACTGACTGGATTTAAGTTAATGGTCACGTATATAGACATTGTTATAAATAATGTTAGAAATTGAAATCGAATGTCTAACTAATGAGTCTTGATTTAGGCGGGTTTGATCGATGCAAGCAAACCCGTTGCCAGAGTTCACCCGATAGATTTTAAAGAGGCTGCTGAGCGTGTTTGTGCAACCAAACTTGATGATGCTAAATCAAGATATCCCCGTGTGGGTGCGTCTAATCTACCATACTTATGCATGGATCTCGTCTACGAGTTCACGTTACTCGTAAATGGCTTTGGTACATATGTTTTACACTTGTTATATTATATAATAACATGATACTTTTTATTGCATGAAGTTGTTAAAATTTGTTTTTTTTTTGTTTGGGCATGGAGGTTTGGATTTGTGGCAAGAGATTACACTGGTGAAGAAAATTAAGTACCAAGATTCACTTGTTGAAGCTGCTTGGCCTTTAGGCAGTGCAATAGAAGTTGTGTCAGCAGCACCTTCTTAAAACTATACTTTTGTTGTAACCACAAAATTTTGACAGTAAAACATATATTTGTTTATTCAATTGCTTTATTTGAACTACTTTTACACTTGCATGAATTAAAATAGAAAAGTTGTAAGTCGGTCAAACCAAACCGAAGCAATTCGGTTGGTTTGATCTCAAGTCACTTGGTCCACCGGTTACTTTGGGTTTTTATAAACCGTTATTAATAATAAGCAGGGTAGTGATTACATCAAAACGGAAGGCAAGCGGACAACAAGCTGCAGAAGGCAAGCCGTTATTAATAATAAGCCGTTAGTATTGGTTTGTGGTATCTTGGTCCAAACCCAGATTGAAACAGAACTGAACCGAATCAAGTACCTAGCGTAAACATACATAATATTGAAACAATCTGAATAATCTTAAAATGGTTGAAAGCCTTCTCTTGTTTCTACATGTGCATATTTAAGTCTATCAAGTATTTAATCAGCAATGTCATTACAGAAAGAACGCTAAATAATTACGAGAACAAACAAAAATATCCAGTAAAAATCACTCGTAGAGCACAATCTGCAGATGGTGAGAGAGCATGTATAGCTTACCCTTTGTTGAACATAACATATCTTTGTCAATATGTTAGTTGGTTGTTTAATGTTTCCTTTTGTTTTCTACGTATATTTTGGGCTGGTCAATGGAGTGTTATTGGGCTTGAGGCTGAAGGTTTGGATTTGGGCTTGAAGCTGAAGACTTGGATTATCCCCTTATTATAAAGAAGAGAAAGAGCCTACGTTCTAATTCTATGATGAATGATCAAATTTCTCTTTGTTTCACTCTCTCTTAATCGTTCGATTGCTACGGTTTCGTTAATTCTAGATGAAACTTTGTGTGTATTAAGCATAGATTCCTGTCTGTTTTCATTTTTAACTTACAAACAATGGGTTTGGATCAAATACAAACGAAATTAACGTGCTAATTATGATAATCAAGTAGATAAATATATATACAGGTAGAGTAACTATGTAATTACATCATATATATGATGTTATATGATGTAATTACATAATTACTCTACTTGATTCTCACAATTAGCATGTTAACTTTCCCCAACAAACAATTACTATATTTTAGTTACAAGATCCGTTTAGACCAATTAAGAAATAGAGAGAAGCTGATAATAATTTCATTGATTCATATAATAATTTTAATGCGTGCTAAGTTATTATAAGTACATTTCTTGAACAACATCTAAGGAAACGGTCATATGAAGGCAATGATTAGTTTTTTTTATTAAATTTTTTATTTGAACAACCATTTGGGTCATTGATGGGCGACTGACCACCCGACATCCTCATTCTATCATTAAGAGATCAATGCTCAGTTGGACCCGCAAGACTCACCTTGAAGAAGGACGTCTGCGCAGAAACCAACTGGATCCGCAGGACCCACCATGCTTAGAGACGTGACGTCCTTACGCGCAGTACGCAAGCTGTTCCCGCAGGAAATGCCTCCCAATGGTGAAGGACTCCGCCTGTTCCCGCAGCTTCGGATACAAGCCATCAGGGAAGGCCACCCGCGCAGCAAGGCTACACGCACAAGGCACTTAGCTCTCAATCACTCAGTGTCACCTGAAGGAATGAGCAAAGCCGGGGACAATCCCGCACAAAGGCGGGAGGGGGAATACTCCCGCCCATAAGCCAGTCCGTACGATACGGGAAGATCTTCTGTACTGTACCTGACGAGGTATGGGCAAAAGATCTGACTAAAGATACGACAGCTTATTGACAACAGTATGGCGAGCAGCATGCTCCTGTACTGTATGTCACTATTAGCCGCTGCCTACTCACCAACTCCTGTCATACCACGTGCATAGCCGGCGGTTGGTGGAAAAGGAATAGTGCACAGTAGGCCTGGTCACTATCAGCCGCTGCCTACCCACCAACTACCAGCAGGGCACGTGCGTAGGCCACAGTTGGTGGAACAGGAATACTATTCATCAGGCCACACCTCCTTGGAAACCTACCTTCGGCTATAAATACCACAAATGGTATGACCATCTCATCTTATCATATCTTATCACATTATCATCATATCATACCTGATATCTGCTCTAGCAATCTCTTAATATACATTTATATTTAAAGAGCAATCTAGTCTGATTCTCACGCCGGAGGGTGGTCACAAGGAGGAACCCCCCCCATTCTCAGTGACAAGCTCACGGTGTCTGTTTTGCAGGTTATCAGAAGAACCATCTTTGCCGGGTCTAACCCCTCGTGGGAAACATCTAACCCCCAGGTTACCCGTAATCCGCCCGGGGTCAGGTTAGTGTTTCTTCATTGGCGCCATCCGTGCATAAAGCTAGAACTTCATTTTTCTCCAGTTTTTTCAAACTTTTGGAAAGATGGTTAAAGAAACTCCGGTAACCACAACCCCAGCTACTGGGGGGAATACCGGCTACACAGTCTTTACGAACACTACCCCGGTTACCCAAGCGCGGGCAAGTGAAGTAAATTTTACGAACACTACCCCAGTTACCCAAGCTGGGGCAAGTGCAATAAATAATCACTCACTGGGATTCACCGATACCCAGTTAGAGAAACGAACAAGACTCCCCCGCCAAACACTCGATGAAGTTAAGGCATGGGCGGAGGCACGTCAGAAGGAATTCCAAGCTGAGTTGGACGAACGCTTGCGTTCCGTCCAACAGGCTGACGAATTCGAAGAATACCTGGACGATGACTCGGAGGAATCCGACTCCGACGCGAACCCTCGCCATAGGGCAAAAGGGAAGCGTAAGGAAACGGACTCCCAACCGAGAAGGCATTTTGGAGAAGCATTCAAACCAAAAAACACAGGTGGAAGTCCACGTGACTTCTCCAAAACATTCAGACCAAACGTTGCAAATGCGGGAACGTCCAAATTTGCAAGGGACATTGCGGAAGCAATCGCCCCAAAAAGTGCCAAACAAATGTCCAGCATAGGCACATATGATGGTATATCTGACCCAGATGATCATTTGAACAGATTCATAGCGGGGGCAACCGTCAGTAGTTGGACGGAACCTACGTGGTGTTACATGTTCCAAATGACGCTTGTTGGGGCTGCTAGAGCGTGGTTCGATCGTCTACCGGTCAACCACATCTACGACTGGGCAGACTTCCAACAGAAGTTTAGCCAACACTTCAGCCAGCAAAGAAAGTATACCGAGGAGCAATGGACAATCCTCAAATGCATTCGAGAGGAAGATGAATCTTTGCTAGACTTCATCACTCGCTTCAACTCAAAGAAGCTTAGCCTGGGTAATATCAGCGAAGATCTTGTTCGCGCTGCTTTCATCCAGGGCACGAACGACCCAGAGCTCATCCGCACCTTAACGGGTAAAGATGGCATGCCATCCACATGGGATGCCATCATGACAGCAGCAAAACGCTTTGCGGAAACGGAGAAGCAACTGGGTAGAGATCTCCCACAGAGCACAAACCTCTACACCCAGAAAACAAGGGAAGAAAACGTCCTTACCGCCCGATTAAACAAAAAGCGAAAGCTAGGCATTTGGCAGTCAAGGGTAAACTTTGACACCTCATCCGGCTTGCAACATCGGCTAGGCGGAAGGGGTAACGTACAGTCGAACCAGAACTCCAGATGGACGCCGCTCACCAAAAGCGTCACCGAGATATTCGCCACTGAGGAGCTCCCATGGCCAAAGCCTCCAATAATCCGACATCGTCACAATGCTGATCGGAGCAAATACTGTGACTTTCACAGGACAAAAGGCCACAACACTGAAGAATGCATAGACGTAAAGGACATGGTCGAAGCATTTGTCAGAGATGGGACGCTCGCACACCTCGTGGCGCAGTGAACGCTGAGCAGGCTAATGCGTGTAGGACCCCAGCTGGGGAAACCACGAATAAAAATTCCAGCTTCAATGTGGAGACTACATGCTGCGTAAAGAACGAGATCCCAACCAGGTGCGTATCGGCTCGATGGCACTCCCATCCCAACAACATGGAAGGGAGCTCAATTACACAGTTTGCATGTAGATCAATTCCAAATTTGTAAAGAAAAGGCCAACAGCCACTTCTAATGGAAATGATTCTCCTTAAAACATCGACGCTGATGATTTTACATTTATACTTTATGAACTATCAACACTAATATACCGGTTTTCACCGCATAATTACGTGAAAAGTCGTTGCATGGGGAAGGCGGCAAAACCCGCATAAACCCAAAAAACGGCAAACCTTCACGCAGGTCAGTTGAAGGGGAAAAGTTCAGTCATCCCATTAAATGAAAGTGCCGGTCTATCCGCATGAATCATGACAGAGGAAACTGAACACTAACCTATTGACAACCGCGCGTCGAACGTTTAACTTATTCAAGAAAATTTCTAACAAAAGGATGAGGAAAACCTACACGCAGGTCAGATATAGGTAAAGTTTAGCCATCCTACTAAGTGCAAGTGACGGTCCTACCCGCACAATCACGAAAGAGGAAGCAAAACTTCACACCTATTATTTATCACGTTCAAAGGTTAACTTATCCTAAAGACTTAGAAATTTCAAGAAAGATGAGGAAAACCTACACGCAGGTCAGATATAGGTAAAGTTTAGCCATCCTACTAAGTGCAAGTGACGGTCCTACCCGCACAATCACGAAAGAGGAAGCAAAACTTCAACCTATTATTTACCACGTTCAAAGGTTAACTTATCCTAAAGACTTAGAAATTTCAAGAAAGATGAGGAAAACCTCCACGCAGGTCAGATGGTAAAGTTTAGCCATCCTACTAAGTGCAAGTGACGGTCCTAGCCGCACAATCACGAAAGAGGAAGCAAAACTTCAACCTATTATCTACCACGTTCAAAGATTAACTTATTCTAAACACTTGGAAAATTGCTAATTTAACTAAAGTATGCAAGTCATATAACGTTTATAAAGCAAGGAATCCAGAGAAAATAGCGGTCTTACCCGCACAAAGATCTATATTTCACAATGATTCATTACAAGAATGGCCGGGTAACTACCCGCCTACAAGAAAATAAATCTATACAGGCTAAATCTATCCTAGCAGTGGGAAGGGATCTTCAGGATCAGGCTTCAGGGCCACTTTCACTTGGACCAGCACCATTAGTAGAGCGTGGCAGTTCAAGGAAAGCTTTAAGGATAGCTAGCCCATCATCAGCAGCAGCAACTTCGTTTACCTTCTCCACCACCGGATGCGGGAAGGCGGCATACTGATTCACTGCTTGGTCGTATACAGCTTCAGTATCTACATCAAATAAAGGGAAGTTGGAAGGCGGGATGCCTTTCTCAACGAACCCTAGACCAAGCAGGAAACCGGCCTTTTCCCCATCCTCGTGAGAAGCGTTGAGGGCTGCGCTCATAGCATCGTCATAAGACGTCTCAGTGAAGACTCGATGCACAACCTACAAAAGAAAATACAAGTATCAGAACCTTTTCTATTTACAAAGAAAAGCGTGAAGACATGAAGCTAAACATACCTGAGACAACGCTTCTCGAAGAAGCCATTCCTTGGCAACCAGAGCTTCTTGGAGGGCAGCTTGAGCTTCGTTACGGGCGCGTTCGGCTTCACTCTTGTTGAGGTTGGCAAGCAACACATCTTTAGCCGCAGCCTCTTCGACGCCCTTTAGCTTACGCTCGGTATGGTCAAGCACCCCCCTCTGGTCCAGGATTTCTTGGAGCTTCTTTGCGTCCTCCATCGCCAAGGCATCATGAGCCTGCTGGAGAGCCTCTAATTTGGCTTTAAGCTCTTCATTCTCTAGGCGTAGAGGCTCAGCAACAGCTTCAGCCTTGGTGGCCCTTTCAGTTGCGTTCCTAGCAGTCTCCTTAGCCAGCCGAAGCTGTTCATTAACAGCTTGGGCAGCCTTGGAGCGAGCCTCGAGACGGGCTTGAACCTCAACTTCAAGGGCCTTGAACGCCTTCTCCTTCTCCGCCGCCGCGGCGGAGAGCCTCCTATTCTCCTCCCGGACAGCCCGCGCCTGAGCTACTTCCTGAAGGCGAGCTGCTTTTAACTTGTCGTTTTCACGACAAAGCAGCTCGACGCGCGGCTGCATCCGGGCCAGGAGAACCCGAAGCTCATTGCTTAGCCTACCCTCCTGGTAGCTAGCCATGGCTTCCCCCAACGCACCACTAGGAGCAGCGTGACGAGCCCACTCCACGCACTCCACAGGGGTGCGAAGGGTTGTTCCTCGGCGAATGTTCCATCGTGGAACATACACTTCATTGGAATCCGACACTGCAAAAAACAAAGAGCAGTTAGGAAAAGATGATTGAAAAATATAAAATAGGCCAAAAGAACCCTACGCACCTGTAGGGTCAATAACAGGCCGATAGCCGCCGAACCCATCACCTGAACCCAAAGGAAATCCATCCAAGAGGTCAGGCAGATGGGAAGGTGGCATAGGTTGGCGATACGCCCCATGCATACCTGAAGGATCGGCTGTCGTTGCCGATGACGGAGGAGGCATGGTAAAGGCCGCCGCGGCCGCCGCGGTCGCGGCTGCGGAATCCGCAGCAAGAGTAACCGCCGGCTCGGTGAAAGATGCGGTAAAAATTGCACTCACAGCCGGCGGTGACGTCATCACAGCTGGAACAGTCGGCTGAAAGGAGTGAGCAACTGAACCAGCGGAAGCAGGCGCAGGCGCCTGGGTCGTCGCCTCAGGTAGGCTGACCAAGCCTACCGTCATTGGCGGAGAGGTACTCCTCTGCGCTCCACCCTGGAATGCGTCAACATCCACGCCTGCACAAAGAAGAAAAGTGTTAAATGATATTAAGCTATGAAGTTAAAGATAAAGGAAGTTTGTACTTACGGGTTTTCTTGAGCCTAAAGGTACGGAGAGGCGGGGATGAACCCGATGGAGCCGGCCTCTTTGCGCCGCTCACCGTCGTCTTCTTGGGCTCTCCGGAGGTGACAGTCGCAGCCTCCGGAGCAGTGGTCTTACCACCACCGGGATTCCCCGCCACCTCTTCGCTCTCGGTCTCCGAATCAGACCGAGGCACCGGATCGGCAGTGGAGGCCACCTTCTCCTTCCCCTTCCCGCCGGCAGCCTTCTTCTTCCGCACCAACGGAGGACCATCTGCGGATTCCTCATCAGAACATACGATTAGAGGAATTCCAGCAGAGGTTTCAACATTGAGGGGTCGAGGGTTGAATAGCGCCTTACCTGGCCGCCTGGCGCTCAGGATCTCGTGGCCTAGCGGGTAGACCTCCACATCCGCCGTTTGTTCTAGGATGGGCAACTCGTTCTCGTCTAGAGCGCGAGTACCCATCCGACCGGGACCGTCAGCCTCCCGCGGGTTCAAGAGCGACTGCAAGTCGTTCCCCTCTGAAATAAACAGGAAAAAAAGTTAGAAGAGATTCTAAATCAACAAAAAGAAACAAAGCATACCGTAAGGAACAGAGTTCGAACCGTATTCGAGGACGATTGGGATCTTTTGCGCATCCGCCTCCTTCCACACCCGGCTCATCCCCAGCATCACCATCCCGGACTCCGGAAACCGGTAAACCGGAGATTGGACTCGGGATATCTTCAAAAACCATTCCGCCTCCTGGTAGTTGGAGGCGTGAAGGCTGGGAAGTGCTTGCCCGTTCTTGAATTTCATGGCAAGGGGGATGGCGCGAGCGGAGATGAAGAAGAACTCCCGCTTCCAAGCGCGAAGACTGCGCTCGGTTGCGCAAATCTTCAAACCCTTTATCCGGGTTATCAACGTATACCACCCCTGGATGCACCTCCAAGTGTAGAAGGTCATCAGGCGGTCAACATAGGGCTCAATGCCCAGAATCCGGCACACCCACTCGAAGTGCCGAATCTTGGCAATCGCCATCGGGTGCACCTCGGTCAGGTGCACACCGTGCCTCTCCAGGACACGGTAAACAAACTTTGTCAATGGGAACCTAAGATTCCCATAAACAAAGAATGCAACATATACCCCGATCTTGCCTCTGGGGGCATCGTACACCGTCTGATGGGGTTCAGGAAACTCAGGCTCGAGAGACTCGAGCATGAACTTCCTGACGACGTACTGGTACAGATCGACAGGCAGAGCACACTGGCACTCGCCAGCAGTACTCTTGTCATCGGCTGTAGATTCGAGATCACGAGACGACATCTTGCAAAAGAAAGAAGAAAACGATTTCAAGAGAATGCTCGGCTGAAAGATGAGTATTCGCCGGAAATCGTTCTGAAGATGAAGAGAAGAGTGAAAGTATGAATTACAAAGAACCCTCTCCCCCTTTATATACTAATCGCAATTAATGCGATGCATTTAATGAGGAAGAGAGAGAAATCGAAGGTGCAATGAAACTATGACACGTGGCAAAAAGCAAGCTGGCAACAGCTGTTGACAGGACGCATACCATTAATTTCGCGGCCACGCGCCCGAAAAATCGCGCCCACGCGCCTGAAAAGGCGTCTAGAATGACCATGTACTGTCACGTCACCATAACTTCCTGCACGTCCTGACACAGCAGAAGAAACCGTCGCACGACGTTTCAGAGGTTTGGACTGTTCTTATCCTTTCACCAACTCTTCGAATTTCAAAAAAATACAAAAAGATTCAAAAGTAAGCGGGAAAATACCCCTTACCTTGGCAACCAAGTAACCGTAAGACGGATGCGGGTACAGTGTAAAGGCAAAACCCTTCACATACCTAGCACCCGCAGGGAATTGACGCCAGGAATACCTTGGAAGTAAAGTAACCGTAAGACGAGCGCGGGTACAGTGTTAAGGCAAAACCCTTCACATACCTAGCGCTCCGCTGGGAATTGAAACCAAGAAGGATCTTCTGGGCAATGCTTGCGGAAATAGAAATAACATCCCCGCATAGCGGGAACGTCGAGAACTACGTTGTTTGAAGCTCCAGGATGGAATTGGTGGTTTTAACATAATTGATCACTATGTTCAAAACTACCAAAACCTCATGGAGACTCCACACAAGTGGGACTCAACGCTCCTGACTTGCGAGGAGGTTACAGACCTACCCGCATCATACCCAAAGATCAAGCAGGAAACTCGGGAATTTCTGCAAGTGACAAGGACTTCCGCGGGAAGAATCCCCATGGAAAACCTTAAAAAACCCTTTTCAAAACCCTTTGCTTAAGTCCAAAAGTTCACCTCACTTTATTAAACACTCATGAGAAGAACATTGGACTGGGGGGACTTGAAGAGGTAGGTCCCAGCAGAGCCCAGTTGGACCCGCAAGACTCACCTTGAAGAGGGACGTCTGCGCAGAAACCAACTGGATCCGCAGGACCCACCATGCTTAGAGACGTGACGTCCTTACGCGCAGTACGCAAGCTGTTCCCGCAGGAAATGCCTCCCAATGGTGAAGGACTCCGCCTGTTCCCGCAGCTTCGGATACAAGCCATCAGGGAAGGCCACCCGCGCAGCAAGGCTACACGCACAAGGCACTTAGCTCTCAATCACTCAGTGTCACCTGAAGGAATGAGCAAAGCCGGGGACAATCCCGCACAAAGGCGGGAGGGGGAATACTCCCGCCCATAAGCCAGTCCGTACGATACGGGAAGATCTTCTGTACTGTACCTGACGAGGTATGGGCAAAAGATCTGACTAAAGATACGACAGCTTATTGACAACAGTATGGCGAGCAGCATGCTCCTGTACTGTATGTCACTATTAGCCGCTGCCTACTCACCAACTCCTGTCATACCACGTGCATAGCCGGCGGTTGGTGGAAAAGGAATAGTGCACAGTAGGCCTGGTCACTATCAGCCGCTGCCTACCCACCAACTACCAGCAGGGCACGTGCGTAGGCCACAGTTGGTGGAACAGGAATACTATTCAGCAGGCCACACCTCCTTGGAAACCTACCTTCGGCTATAAATACCACAAATGGTATGACCATCTCATCTTATCATATCTTATCACATTATCATCATATTATACCTGATATCTGCTCTAGCAATCTCTTAATATACATTTATATTTAAAGAGCAATCTAGTCTGATTCTCACGCCGGAGGATGGTCACAAGGAGGAACCCCCCCTTCTCAGTGACAAGCTCACGGTGTCTGTTTTGCAGGTTATCAGAAGAACCATCTTTGCCGGGTCTAACCCCTCGTGGGAAACATCTAACCCCCAGGTTACCCGTAATCCGCCCGGGGTCAGGTTAGTGTTTCTTCAGTTTTTTTTTTATTAAATTTTTTATTTGAACAACCATTTGGGTCATTGATGGGCGACTGACCACCCGACATCCTCATTCTATCATTAGGAGATCAATGCTCATGTCCCGTATCTGTATTTTATGACTAATTGTAGAATAATGGAAACCACGTGAGGTGTAATGCTGTAATGTGTTATTGATCAGCTATATATATAAGTACAATGAGATAAATACAATGAAGCATAATCAAATACAATCACCTAACTATGATAATAGTATAATAATCAAGGGTAAAGCTAAAATACAAAGTACAACAAAAATAAAAAGTGTGAGAAACAATCTAATCCATTAATCTTATATTTAAAAGGTGGAGATTAATTTAAGAGAATAAATTGATAGGAAAGCCATAAAGGTAATAACCCACTTTGTTGACTTTCCCTTTCCACATGCAAGACACATATCAATTCTCCCATCATTTTAAAACGTTCATAACTTTTTCATGAAACATTCTTTTTAAAAAAAATCACCCTAATAACAATTGGCTTTTTATTTTTAATATGAGTGTCATATTGTTATATAAAGATAAAAAAATAGTGGATTTTTATATTGTGTTATTGGTTGTTCATTGTGATTTTTAATTGGGTTTTTCTATGCATTGTATTATAGATTTTTATCATTGTGTTATCAATTGATACTCATATTATAGATAACAATTAAAACAAAGATTACATCATTATGTCTTTTTACTTGTCATTACTTATCTTTTAGTCATCGTGGAGAAAAAAGTATTACATTCATTGTTTATTACGCTCATGTCATTGTGTAATATGTAGTTTCCATTGTGTTTTACGTTTCAGGTCATCGTGTTATATGTATTCACCATTGTATTTTACGTTTCAGGTAATTATGTAATATGTATTTATTATTGTGTTTTATGTATTAGATAATTTGTTTTGATTTTATCATTATATTTATGTAATATTATTACACAATCGTATTATTAGCACTTAAAAAAAAACACAATGATGGTTTGAAAGACACAATGACGGAAAAAAACACAATGACAAGCAAAAAGACACAATGACTAAAAAAGACACAATAACAAACAAAAAGACATAATGACGTAATTTTTGTTTTAATTTTTATATAACGAAGTCATACTAATATTAAAGATAAAAAACAGTTGTTATTATGGTGATTTAAAAAAAAACATAATATGAAAAAGTTATACACGTTTTAAAATGATAGGAGAATTAGCATGTGACTTGCATGCGAAGAGAAAAAATATTACTATTACTTTTATATCATTTTTTCTTTAGTTCCCACCTAACACATGTCAATTAATTATGGCTTCTCATACTTACCATTTTTGTTGACATTTGTAGAATAACTTAACCCTAATAATCAAACTCTAATAAGATATCTATAATATATATAAACGAAACCCCTAAAATCCTACGTGTCGCGATGTGGTCGCTCCCCCCTTTTATGGAAGCCACCAGATTGCTTAATTTTTAAATGAATGTCTCTCATTGATTTAACCCAAATTCATGGCTATGGGTCTTACCAAAACCAGATAGATCTTAAACATGTTATAACATCTCATTAAATTAAAAATTAATCTTACCAATTATTTGATATGAAAATCCTATAAAATAAGGATATACCAAAATTTTAATATCCAATTTAAAAAGAAAAAGATATTATTTATAATTAATAAACAATTTTATAGTAAAAAACATAAGCGGGTCATGGGTCACCAAATCCAGATAACTTTTAAACAGGTTATAACATATCATTTATTCATGAAACCCTTTCATCATCAGACCCTAACTATATTATTAACTTTCTTACGATAAAAAAAATAAAATTCCAAAAAATAAATATTAAAAAATGAAAAATATAAAACGATCAACGTAATAGAGGGATAAAACCTAGTTCTATAAAATTTTCTAACAGTGATAACACCTTAAATTACAAACATGCACATACGTTGTTGTAAATAGATATACTATTCATTGGAATGTGTACAAAGCTTACGTGTAACATTAAAATAATACCGACATATTGAGCAAAGTGTTGCTTTTTATTTACTTTTTAAATACAAACGATAATTAATAGTATTCGAATTAAGCAAGTGGTATTTACTGAATTAAAAGACATTCACGGAACATTTGAATATTTGCATGGCTCCACTATATTTGTTTATTACTGTTACTTTTTAAGATGATCCCAATCTGCAATATCCAATAAAAAATATAGCTTTTGTACAAAATGTTCATAAGAATTGAGTATTGGTGCGGGCATTGACGCCCCTCACCCTTCACACGGGCCAAGTTGATTAGGTTGCATGTCATATGGGGCTTTGGTGGTGACGGTCAGGCGTGTTAATTGTTTGGCGAGAGAGAGGGAGAAAAAGGGTGCTGCCATCATATCACGGGTGTTTTGGTTGAAGATTGATGAGGTGTAGAGAGTGGCGTCTCCGGTCTCCACCCCACCGGCCACCACAACACGGTCTAATAAACTTGCATAACTTTGTTTTGAAGTGTAATATTTGTTAAAAATAAATAATAATGTTAATTGAAAGTATTTGAAGTTATAAAAAGATTTCATTATATTATCATCACAATTTAAAAAGTTTTTTTTTGCTTAACAATTAAAAAAAAAATTCTCATTGATTTTGTGAAAAATTGAATATACCTGGACTAGTTTTTCATTTTTTTTTAATTTTTACCAAAGGTCTTTGACATGGTAGTATGATAATATAAAGACTTCAATCCTAAGGTCAACATAAAGTTATGAATTTAGGAATAGTTTTAGAGAGGGTGTTAATTTGTCGTTATAAGAAAAGCTGTTTATTTAGTTTTTTTCTTAATTTGAGTTACATCACAAACTAGGTTATACCAATATACGTCAGTTGTATGAGGATTGTATATAAACTAGATTGTATACGTTATAAGAAAAACATATGACTTGAGTATGAAAATTTACGTCAGTTTTGTAAGGATTGTATGCCTTCGTCTATAAGTTTTATGCGTATTGAGCCCCAATAGGGTCTATGATTCCCCCCATATAAAAGTCCAAGTTTCCCAAAGGAATTATCGATGTTATTGAGATTAGATGACTGATCGTATCAACATGTCTTTTTATAATTTTGGATACACATAATTACGATATTCTAAGAAAAAAACAGCAATGATTATAATAGTAATAATATTATTGATAGTGTGTTTTATTAAATAAGTCATTGGAATGTCTACAATATAATTGCTTACGTATAAACATTAAAATAATACAGACAAAATCGTATGCGTATGCATTACCCCAGCCAGTTGATTCTTCTTAATATCAGTGATGTAGGGGTATGGTACTAAACCCGGCTTACGACCTTAATTTATTATGTCTGGCTTATTTTATTATATGGACTAATACAATATTATTGGGCTGAGAGGGTTTTGTGGAGGTAACCCTAACTGGGCTAGGCCCATTAGGGTACCATGATGGTGGCCATGAGGCTCCCTATATAAGGAGGTCTCCACCTCCTTATTAAGGGTGGTTGTTCTCAATAAGAGCCACCACCATAACCATTTTTGTGTCTGTAAACAAGAGATCCTCGAGATTTCTTAGCAGTCACCTCCACACCCCCCATATTTCTATGGCAGGTCTCGAACTACCGGAGAAGAAGATGAAGTCGTGGTTCGTTTATCTCGAACACCGAGGAACATTGTCTTGGATCAGGTCAGATTCATTTCATGTTTCTTCATTGGCACCATCCGTGGGACGGCAATGAACCACACCTCAATCTTCCCCGTTTCATGTCCAGATCTGTGTTTCTAGAGTGACGAAGGTTAGATCTGGGTCTAATTCCTTCAGATCTGATTCCGTTTGAGCAACAGTTACGTTCGATATTCTTGTTTGTCTCTCTAGATCTGCGTTCATACGCAATGGGTGCCGGATCCAGATCTGATTTTTCAGGGTTCAATGCTGGAATAAGTTCTAGATCTATAGTCACAAAGCAAAAATTGGATGTAAAAAAGGAATACACAGGAGAATGACAGGCTGTGTACAGCCACAAAATAATAGCCATCAATATTATCCATGCTCCGCCGCCCTACAATCCACGCGGAAACCACTATGCGGGTCGAAAGACGAATCCATGCCGTTGGTTTTGCGCAAAAGACTTCGCCGCCATGCATGCACGCCCGCGAGTCATCACTTCGTCGCCATGCATGCGCCCCCGCGGAAACCACCATGTGGGTCGGAAGACGACTCTATGCCTTTGGTTTTGCGCAGAAGATTCCGCCGTGATGCATGCACGCCTGCGAGTCATCACTCCGCAGCCATGCATACGCGCCATCGGAGACTTGGAGGAAGCCGCATCGGAGGAACACTCCGACGCCATACAAGTGCGCTGCGGAAGAACTCTCCCGGCCATGCATGCGCCGCATCGGAGGAACACCCCGACGCCATGCATGCGCAGTGCCGAGGGTCAAGACTCTATTGCCATCCATGCACGCCACCAGAGATCAAGTCTCTGCTTCCATGCATGCATACTGCCGAGGATCATCACTCAACCGCCATGCATGCACACCACCTCCGCCGAGGAACCGCGCCTCCCGCTTGTCAGATCCACAAAGTCCGCTATAGCGGGTTGCATGCCGCTCCCGGCGATTACTCTCCGCCATAGCGGGTTGCATGCGCGCTCCCGGCGATTACTCTCCGCCATAGCGGGTTGCATGCGCGCTCCCGGCGATTACTCTCCGCCATAGCTGGTCGCATGCGAGCTCCCGGCGATTTTACGCCGCCATAGCGGGTCGCATGTGCGCTTCCGGCGATTCAACCCCGCCATAGCGGGCCGCATGCGCACTCTCGACAATTTTACTCCTTTTGGTGAAAACCCTTAGATCTATGTTTTTTCGAAATGACATACGCGAGATCCGGTTCTGATTTATTCAGACCTGAGTTCGATTATGGTTGGATGTGTTTGTGAGGTTGTACCAGAAACGTCAATGGCGGTTGGGTCATATACATTAAAATGCGGACTAACACCAGCCAACACAGGCGATATGTGCTCTTGCGAGTGAAACTGTCACCACAAAATCATTCACGATACCCAGAGAATGAAACTCGCCACCCGCAAGTTCTTTATCTAATACAGCCCAGGCTGGAAAACCGCTGGCTGCTTACACGCACCCGCATGTCAACTTCAATCAACCGCGGATCAAAATCGCTCCCCGCGGATCAACTATAATCTCAGGCGGGTCATTTTTTGCTTCCACGTTGCGAATGAAGCTTTTAAGCTTTTGCGGGACAACCGCGGATCAAAAACGCTCCCGCGGTCAATTGATATATCACTTTTCTTTCACTGTTAAAAAATTATATAATAATAAGATAGAGATAAAAGTCATTTTCTCTCATCCTCAAAATGGAAGAGACATCATATACTGCGCCATCGCCATCGCGGAAAAATGTGATGGCCACACGTGCACCATCGCAGATCAGTACTCCGTCATCACATGCGCTCCAGCGAACAAGACTCCCGACGCCGTGCATGCATGCCCGCGAGTCACCACTCCGCCGCCATGCATGCGCTCCCGCGGAAACCAACATGTGGGTTGGAAGACGACTCAATGCCTTTGGTTTTGTGTAGAAGACTCCGCCGCCATGCATGAGCGCCCGCGGAAACCACCATGTCGGTCGTGCCTTTGGTTTTGTGCAGAAGACTTCACCGCTATGCATGCGCACCCGCGAATCCTCACTACGCTGCCATGCTTTCGCGCCGTGAATCAGCATTCTGCTGCCATGTATGCGCATCCGCGGATCAATATTACGCTGCCATGCTTGCGCGCCGTGAATCAGCATTCTGCTGCCATGTATGCGCATCCGCGGGTCCTCAATACGCTGCCATGCATGCGCACCCGCGAATCCTCACTACGCTGCCATGCTTGCGCGCCGTGAATCAACATTCTGCTGCCATGTATGCGCATCCGCTGATCCTTAGTATGCCGCCATGCATGCGCGCCGCGAATCAGCATTCTGCTGCCATGTATGCGCATCCGCGGGTCCTCAATACGCTGCCATGCATGCGCACCCGCGAATCCTCACTACGCTGCCATGCTCGCGCGCCGTGAATCAACATTCTGCTGCCATGTATGCGCATCCGCGGATCCTTAGTATGCCACCATGCATGCGCGCCGCGAATCAACATTCTGCTGCCATGTATGCGCATCCGCGGGTCCTCAATACGCTGCCATGCATGCGCACCCGCGAATCCTCACTACGCTGCCATGCTTGCGCGCCGTGAATCAATATTCTGCTGCCATGTATGCGCATCCGCGGATCCTTAGTATGCCGCCATGCATGCGCGCCGCGAATCAGCATTCTGCTGCCATGTATGCGCATCCGCGGATCCTTAGTATGCCGCCATGCATGCGCGCCGCGAATCAGCATTCTGCTGCCATGTATGCGCATCCGCGGGTCCTCAATACGTTGCCATGCATGCGCACCCGCGAATCCTTACTACGCTGCCATGCTTGCGCGCCGTGAATCAACATTCTGCTGCCATGTATGCGCATCCGCGGGTCCTCAATACGCTGCCATGCGTGCGCACCCGCGAATCCTCACTACGCTGCCATGCTTGCGCGCCGTGGATCAACATTCTGCTGCCATGTATGCGCATCCGCGGATCCTTAGTATGCCGCCATGCATGCGCGCCGCGAATCAGCATTCTGCTGCCATGTATGCGCATCCGCGGGTCCTCAATACGCGCCATACTTAAAGGTTGGGAATCCTCATAAACCCATACGGCTACGCGCCACACTTAAAGGTTGGGAATCCTCATAAACCCATACGGTTATGCGCCACACTTAAAGGTTGGGAATCCTCATAAACCCATACGGCTACGCGCCACACTTAAAGGTTGGGAATCCTCATAAACCCATACGGCTACGCGCCACACTTAAAGGTTGGGAATCCTTATAAACCCACATGGCCACGCGCCAAACATAAAGGTCGGGAGCCTAATAATATCCCAAACGGCCACGCGCCAACGTAGGTTGGGCACACCTCATAATTGGCCCGAGGATGGGAACCTTGTAATACATCCACTTTTAGTTGATATGTTTTTGCAGGTTCGGCTACGAGTCACACAAGCACCTATGACATTTTTATTATTACCTGGCCATTTGTGACTCCATTATTATTTTGAAGACAAGCCGGGATAGTCATCCTGCGTAGAAGAGGCCCTTGTGGGCCAGTCATTATCATCATATTATAGCTCATAAGCAGCAACTCGCGCATGCTTCATTATTTTATAGCTCGTAAGTCGCCTCGCGCGCAAGCTTCATTATTTTTATAGCTCGTAAGCTGCCTCGCGCGCAAGTTGCATTACATTATTATCGAGATGCGCACTCTATCTTTTATCAGGCCCCGCGCCACTATTGTTATGATGCGTGCTATATCTTATTCATGCCAGTGCACCATTATTATCATAAGGATCACAACATGTCACCATCATGGAGAAAACCTCTCAAAACTCAAAGACAATAAAGACAAGGCCGAAGAAAGGGGAAAAAACCGCCTCATATCCTAACACACCTTATGAAGTCCAGCGCTCCACCTAAACGCTTGCACGCCTAGGAGCAACACTGGACTTGGGGGGCTTGTAGGGGTATGGTACTAAACCCGGCTTACGACCTTAATTTATTATGTCTGGCTTATTTTATTATATGGACTAATACCATATTATTGGGCTGAGAGGGTTTTGTGGAGGTAACCCTAACTGGGCTAGGCCCATTAGGGTACCATGATGGTGGCCATGAGGCTCCCTATATAAGGAGGTCTCCACCTCCTTATTAAGGGTGGTTGTTCTCAATAAGAGCCACCACCATAACCATTTTTGTGTCTGTAAACAAGATATCCTCGAGATTTCTTAGCAGTCACCTCCACACCCCCCATATTTCTATGACAGATCTCGAACTACCGGAGAAGAAGATGAAGTCGTGGTTCGTTTATCTCGAACACCGAGGAACATTGTCTTGGATCAGGTCAGATTCATTTCATGTTTCTTCAAGTGAAATTGAATCAAGCAGGTATTATTATATACTAAATCAAAAATATATTAGCGAGATAGGATGACTCAACTATAGATTGAGGAAACAATTTGGAATAGGTTAATTGTTATTACTATGACCTAGTTTGCGATATCTTAACGAAAAATAGATGTTTTATACAAAATGCTCTTCTTAGGTAGTTTAAAAGTTAGCTAATAAGAAATTTTTGTTATATATACAAATATGTCAGACTGAATAGTAAAAGTTATAAGACCAAGAGTAGTAGGGAATTAGTGTACATCGGTAAGGGTGGCGTCAAACACCAATACACCATGGTGAAACCCCAAAATATCAAAGTATTTAGATGTGAAAAGTATCAAAGTAGCATAAAAACAAGTTATCGAGTACCAAATTACTCATAAGTGTTTCCAAAAGAGCACTACTCAAAAGCGTTTCAACTATTAAAAGTTTATTGCCAAATGTGAAAAGTCTAGAAATGACTAATTATAAAGGTTAAGTTGAAAATAGGTTAACTGGTCGCTTTTTGTACATAAAGCCTTCGCCTCCTCGCTTTTTTGCCTCGCACAAAAGCGCAAAACGTTCGTTTTTTAACAGGCTTCGCCTTGGGTAGGCAAAAGAGTTGAGGTGTTCGCCTTAGGTCGCTTCTCGCCTCACCTCGCCTCAAACGCGCTTTTTTAAACCCAGACTCCAATACACTTTATTTAAAATGAATATTTTTAATCAAAATTTAACTTTCCATACATTCTCTTGATATTTAATTTGTTTTTCACTTTTTCTCTTGAATTAGGTTACAATGTTACTCGTTTATTAAACGTATCTAAAAGAAATGGCAGTAGTACCACGATGGATTCTAAGTTATCTAACATATGGTCTTTTGGACACCGTGTCCGCGCGTTGTCCATGGTAACATGATGTACTAGGTTTGCTTTTGATCATGTGTTTTAAATTATAAAAGCTGTACATTTATCAAAGAAATTATGATCTAAAACTCGCCCGATCACATGTGTTATGTGTGTTTAGATGTCACTCATAAAACTCATGAACTGTTAAGCCTAAATTTAAAATAGTGTTTTTATCTAAATTTTAGATAAAACAACTACTAAAAGTTGGTAAATTATATTAAATAATGTGTCACACCCCGACCATGACGGAAACGTCGGGGCGCAACCGATTGTTCATCGCACACGACACTATTAAGTGACAATATTTAATCAACTCATTTAAATTCATAAAAACACAAAAAGTCACATAACTTGTTCATACAATAACCGAATTCAAATCATAGTAAATAATATAATGTTCGTTTTGCTAATATCCTAATAGCCTCGATAACGTTTTTTCCTTCAAGTCCTCGAGTCAACCTAAAGTCAAACCTGTAACATTGCATAAATAGATTTTGTCAACACAAAGGTTGGTGAGCAATTTCATAGTTTTTGAACAATAGATATATAATATGAAATTCCACAACTTGTATACAAAACAATAAATAATAGCAACAATTTAGATAAATGAAATCGTTAATAAGAATACATTAACGACACCTTTCTATAAGGGGATGCCAAATATACTCGGATTTTGTATGAAATCGTTAATAAGAATACATTAACGACACCTTTCTATAAGGGGATGCCAGATATACTCGGATTTATGAATCAACCATCCAAAAGCGGTAAACACATTAGCACTCAAGCATATAAGCATATAATCACCAAATCGAGCATTTATTTAAGTAAAGTATACAATAAAATTTGTGGTTTAAGACTCAAGTATAAATTATTTGGATTTGAATAAGTTTGCAATGTCACCCCCAAAATATAAAAGAGTGAAAACGAGGGATGAAAGTACTCACATTCAAGAAATAAACTTGAAAGATTTGATAGTTTGGAGATTAACCGGAATGATGAGTTTAACGAACGAAGCCTAAAGGAGAAGAAGTCTTGTATTAGACTAGTTGTCTTGGAAGTCTTTAAACGAAAATAAATGATAAGAAATGTAAACAATTTAAAGTTTAAGGTTTAAAATGTAAAATATTTAAGAAATTATAATAATAGTCCTTTAAAAATGTAAGTTTGCTCGAAACCGGGTTAAAGTATCTAGTCCTTAATTTTACTCAACCTATGTTAAGTAATAAGGTGGGTAAAAATGCAAGAAAGCAAGTCCCTTTATAATATAAATACTAAAACGGGTTTTAACCAGTGTTCGGGTGGTCGGTTCGGGTCTTGGTGACTTGACCAAACCCAAAGTCAACTTTCCCAAAATAATAAATGTACGAGATAACTCAATAAATCTTAAAGAGACTTAACCAAGTATGTTGTTCTATTGTTTTAGAACTAACAACGTCCGTTAAGCGAGTGTTCGGTTTAATCGGTCCAAACTTTGTTATAAGATCAAGTTGGATTCAACAATCCGAGTTTTAGTACTTTGTGAAAATAATTAAAATCAGTTTATAAAGTATTTTTAAAGAAATATATAAGCTTTAATGGTTAAAAAAAACACACTTGTGTGTCTTAAGCGAGTAAACTTGGTTTAGTTCGGTTTGGTTCGGTTTTTATCTTGGAATAAGGCCAAGAATGGTTACCACATGTCCAAACATCATAGAACTTGTAAAATAATTTATAAATAATAATACCAAAGTTTTACATACAAAAAGTCAACAACAAAGTCTTTAAACGAAAGTTCGGTTTCGGTTCGGATCTTGTTTCGGGATAAGACCGAGGTTAGATTCTACAAACCCATAACCATGGAACTAATTAAAATGATTTTAGAAATTCAAATCTTACATAAAACATGTTTATACAACTATTTAAACAAACTAGTAAACAAGAGTTCGGCTTCCGGTTTGGAGCTATGTACGGAATAACCGAGGCTAGTCTCTACAAACCCATAACCATGGAACTCAAAATGTAAAATAGAACTAAGATGAGTAGAAGTTAAACAAGTATAACAAGTTAGTTAGATGCGGAAAATATATATAATCAAGGACTACTACGAGTCCTCCATGTAGCTTTGTCCTATGGGCCGGACACTTAACCGACTGAGACCAGAGAAATGTCCACCGAAGGTACAAAGGGTGCTATTATATATATGTTGTATAACAATCTTCAAGTATAAATAAGTGTTAAAAAGTTGATTATAATGTAAGACTATGATCAGTTTGACTTTGGAAAGTCAAACTGCCAAAAAAATATGAAGAACACCTTTGAATGTTTGAGAATTGAAAGAGAAAGAGATGAATGAGCAAGGATTAATGAAGGGGATATGGTGTATATATAGGGTGGGTTGAAAGGGTCAAGCATGGGGTGTGATATCAAGGTTTGCATGCAAGAGGGGTGTGATATCAAGTCACAAAACAACAAAAAACAAAAAAAAGGGGCTGTTGGTCTGCTGCTGGTCAGCACGTCGGTTCGCGTCCGGAAGTTCGTTTTTGATGTATCTTAAGCGTTTTAAGTCCGTTTTTGAATCCGTAAAAGGGGTTTTTCAAATTAGACAAGCGGGAATGTTTTAGTAACATAAAATCCAATATTTTATATATTTGAAATGTTCGGGATATAAATCGGGTCGGTTTACAACATAAAAACAAATACAAAATAAATACAATTTGACCCGAAATCGAGGGATGTCACATAATGACTTGAGAATCGATAGGTGATAGCTCTAGTTCAACAAGTTAGTTTTATCTTAAAACCGACCAGCCAATAATAGAAAGATCGATGGGTTTTCATCGTTTTTCACAACTGTCATTTGGTTCACTTAAAATGATGGGTTTTTGTCATGATCTAGGTTGAACCGGTCAGACTAACCGATCTAATCCGGTTTTCAAAATTCTGTATTTTTTTCATTATATGTACACCACTTGTGTATAAAATAATATATATATTTCTCCACATAAAAAACTAATAAAATAAATGTAGGTTATGTATTAGTTAACCTATTGTGTATCTATGTGAATCGTGTAATACTATAATGACCATAATCACTCTTGTATTAAACTACTTCGACAATACTCTTAAAATTGTAATAGGATAATTTATATAGAATCAATGATGTTAAAATTTAAATGATAATATTATTACCTATGGGTATTTCTCTATTTATTGCTGTTTAGTTTTCTATCCTATATAAGCATGACTTGTATTGTTTTCTAGTGTGCAATAAAATATAATTTCAATGTTTCCAAACATTACTAAAAATGAGTAAGCATTTTCTATTTTCAAAATGAGGTGTTAGAAATATACCAAAGACTTGGTTATATAGGTTGCGAACCATCTTAATGATTTGTTGAACCATCTTAATAATTTCAACGTTACCAAACATTACTAAAAATGAGTAAGCATTTACTATTTTGAAAATGAGGTGTTCGGAAATATACCAAAGACTTGGTTATATAGGTTGCGAACCATCTTAATGATTTGTTGAAACGACGTATTGTGTTTATGAAAGATTGTGATAGTCGGCTGTTAAAATGATCGACGATCAGTTCAGTTCCCGTCACCATGAACTTAGCTATAGGTAATCACATCAACTTAATCAATGTGGATCTCTTAGGTGACGTTAATTGAACAATTGTTGACAGTTGTCCAATTACTCTTGATCACACAAGTTTTGTTAATAACATAATTACTATGGATTATTGAGTTACTATTGATCACTTGGTTACTGTTGATCAGTCCGTTACTGATAATCAATCAGTCAGATTGGAAACAAGTTTAAAAAGCTTTCAACTACGAAAATAAACTTTTTGCTCGCAAAAGGGTTTTCCGGTTCACTGGAGATTTGTGGGAAAATATTCTAGGCGGAGATCCTTGGAACATCGTACGTTTGTAGACCCTCTTAACAAGCTACCCGTCACATGTGTCATTGACTTTTGTTGACTGCTTGTACAAGTATTATCCAATTTACAATCACACCCCTTGAACTACGGCACATGTTACGTGACACAAAAGGTTTACAAATTACAACTTTACTCCCCAATTTCAAGCAATTATATTCCTACACACTTCACGTATTGTTATTTGTCAACCTCTATCATTCCTCAATCATTTTCCATGTATATTCTCAAATCAGCATTATCTCCTTTTTCTAATCACAAACCCTAAAGAAAATTATATAAAATATAATGATAGAGATATCGTTTGCATTATATAATCACACGAAACATTGAACATTTGTTATGTTATACTTTTCATAATGTATAATGAAACATTATTCAACTCTTGTAAAATACTGAATTGTTTATGTTTTTTTCTAGTTTGTTCTATACGTCTTGTCTTTTTCTTTAGAATGTTATTTCATTTGAAAACAAATAGATTGGAATGAAAGTTGACCCTTGTTTATTTATTGAATTTAAAATTTAAGATGCTTTAGTTTATCTTAAGAAACTTAGATATTATGTTTTTAGAGTATTATTATATGCATCCAAAACATGTGTGTTAAGTTAATTAACTTAATTTGATAATTTGCAAGTTTCTAGGAGATGAAATTTTGTTCTTATACAAAATCCAAAATAATATAAAAAATACTTACCTAGATAACGGACTTATAACTAAAAAGTACTTGTTTGCCCATGCGTACAATTCACCAAAAGATCTTTTCTTTTGCTACTCAATGGGTCCACAAGTACGTTTTGTATCATTCAATGATTGTTTACTTTTATCTTTTTAATGTCATTTCCGTCTACCTCTAATATTCTCTGATATTCGAGTGAACTTTTCTGAGACAGGATGCTAATAGTCTACCCTAATTTTGATGTTTCAAACTTGATCTACTCATCCAGAAACATCATCAAAAAGGAAACCCACCATTGTGGGAAAACTCCTTGAGTCCAGGGACGGATCCAAGTGGGATTAAGGGGGTGCCCGGGATACCTCAACTTTTATGACGAAGTGCAAAATCAGTGATAACTTTTTTTTTCCTTACCCGTTTTATATATTCATATACAATCTGATACACTGAGCAAATCTTAGGTTGCTCCTAGGTCTAAAAAGAATTTTGGGATACCCTTTAACTTTTCTTCTATAGTTTTTGAATCTAAGATCTTAATCCTAAGTTTTAACCATCATCCTTATGCCATTGGACCAGAAGGCCAACCACGATTGTATACTTCTTTTTTCTTTTTTTCTTTTTATCACTCGGTATGGTTAAAACCTAAATCCTGTCTCTTGTTAAACAAACCCATAGATGTTGTCCAATCTTGTATCAACAGTGTTCATCTACCCAAGCTTGTTTCTATTGTTACGCATGCAATGCCATGAAAGATGAATACATACATCACTTCATTATACCAAACAAACCAAAAATATAACTTGCATGGAGTTGATTTTTCAATCAAACAATTTCCTATCTAAGTGAAGAAAATTAATTGCACTCACTATTCATCCTAAGAAGTATACTTGATATCAACTAACCAATGAAATTTATATACATATGAACATATCAACAAAATATCTCCTGGATTAGTATTGCAACAAAGAATCCAACTCTGAAAACACAGATGGATCAACGTCCTCATCACCATCTTGATCGTAACCCCTCCTCAAATCATGTTCTGATAGCATGGATGTCGATGATTTCTCAATGTTAGTCATGCCATTGCTTACTTTGGTATCATGTGTCACGCTGATAGTTCTGGATTGGTTAAATGTTGGAAAAAGATGCTCCGCCTCGCGCTTGTCAAATACATTCTTCTTCTCCGTCTTAAGGCTAGTATTTGACAAGTAAAGGGTTGATTTGGATGCAAGACTAGTGTATTGGTGTATATCTTTGTAAGTGTTGGTGTCAAAGTTGTAACTACAAGAAGAAACAAGGGTATTTTTGTAATCTTCAAACTGAAATATATTGGGTTGGCCACAAGAGAAGTAGGGATGCCCAATAGTGAAGCTCGGGTTAAGATTTAACGTCGAATGATCCATCAATGAAGATAACGTATGTGGTGGACTATTTAAGAGCTCCTTGACAGAAGAGTTCAACCCGTGGTCTGAAACTGGGCTTTTTTGTGCTCCAGTGCTCTTGTGAAAAATGCGACAAACAACCCATTCATCCTACATGATATGTATAATTAGTAGAATAAGAGAAAGAAGGTTAAAAAATTAAAATTAAATGAGAGTGGTATTGCTCTCAAATTATTAGCTCATTACGACATATGAACAACGTATGAAACTATAACTATTACGACTGTTTATTATTTAAATCATATTAAAAAGCATATTCAAAACACAAATTTGGTTTTTGTATTCTCGAATCAGGTTTGCATTCCAAACGAATTTTGAATTCAAATTCGAACCAAGTTTTTTATTTCGGACCTATTTGAACTGAATATTCAAATTCGAATAACATACGCGTATATATTTAATTGTTTTCTTTTTATCACATTCCATTTTATCCGAATCAACTTGAATTCAAATTTGTTTTTGATATTCTAATTTGTACTTGGTTTGAGTCGTACCAAAATGTTTAAATTTGAAGAATATAATTATCATAGCCCGGTATAATGAGTCAAGAGTTGTGTTTTCTATATGCGAAATATGTTTGTAATACAATTTGATTGCTTGGTACACTCTAGTTTTTCTCCCTCTCTCAAGTTGAGTTTTTAGTATAGCTAAATGCGCATTAAATAGACATATTTGACTTCCTATGCGATTTAAACCGGATGCATATTGTATGTGTGTAACAGTTTTGTACCTCTTAGTATCTATTAAATAAAAAAAATCTAAATACATGAAAATAAGACATGTGTGACTATCTCAAAAGTCAAAAAGTCCGTCCTAAATTTAGGTTCAAACTTCTAACTACATTAGTACGATTTAGTTTCATAGTGTAGGCTTATTTGACATTTAAAACATGTAGCATGCGGCATGATCAGTAGGGTTCATCGAAACTTCTAATAGTGTGTTAACATTGTAACATACTAATAGACATTTTTTTTTTATTTTGGAGAAATTACAACGTTATAAAAGAAAAAAAAATGAATGGATAGTTTTACACATATTAGGAGAATATTACTTCTGAAATGCCATAATTAGGCGTATGTTTGTATAAATATATAATTTGGGTATTTATTTAATCATTGTTTTTACAAAATACATAGGTTTTTTTCTAAATATATATGTATAAAATAATAATTACTTGTTTCAACTTTTTTTTCCTGAATTTTGTGTACGTTAAATAACAATATGTATTCTGGTTTCTTTAATTTGTATAACTTCAATTCTTAGCTAGTGAGAATGTGAGATAAACACATAATTAGAGTGGCTCGCTCTCTCTTTCGGTCGACCAAATTTTCTATTAGTTAGTATATAGATCGTTATTAACGAGTAGTTCGAACTTATTAGAAAAATATATTATAAACTAATTTATTATTTTTTTTCTAATTTTTCCGGTTCTAAAGCTTCTGTTAGTCACTTAAGGAATTTTGTCTAAAATATTTGACAAAAATATAATGAATTCAATAACAAATATTTAAACGAGTGCATTTAGCGCTTTAAACCGAAATAAACCTTTATTTTTGGTTAAAAAAACAAAACCAAACCATCATTTATTAATTTTTGTCGGTTATTTTGGTTCAGTTTTATCGATTAATTCGTTTATATTAGCATAATTTTAAGAAGTTGTGGGTACCTGAGTAGAAGGGGTAGCCATGGTGTAATATGAGAATTTGCCTTCAAGCCTAAACTCATGCATCACCCAATTCGTCTTCTCACCTCTAGGAGCTCTCCCTTTGTAAAACACAAGTGTTTTCTTCATTCCTACCAATTCTCCAACCTCTTTCATAATCTCCTTATCTTTTCCTGTTGCTTTCCAGTAACCGGATTCTGTGGCCCGGTTTGTTCTCATCCCCGTCGGGTACTTCCGATCTCTCTGACAAAAGAAGTACCATTCTTCCTCTCCCATCTTAGCTTTCTCTAAACAAAGTTTTCATTGTTAGAGAAAATATATCACTTAGTGTTACATTATTATTCACAACTAAAAGATAAGAATATTTGATTATGTTTCCGTTTTTTTCTCAATTATTCAAAAGGTGCTAGCAACGCAAAAGGTTTTCATTATTAGAGATAATATATTAGACAAGCACAAAAATATATATTATATTATCATTGTATATAACCAAAAGATATGATTTGATACTGTTTCTTTTGTAACTATTACTATATTCATTGTACTTCGATAAATAGTTAATCCAATAATATACAGCATGTCATGAAGTTTTCGTTATTTCTAATTATGGTAACACTATAATAATAACCCTAGAGCGGGTATAATATGCTTACTAGGTAACTCCCATGGCTCGGACCTATTGAGATCAGCTTCCCCTATAGCCACGGCGGTGAAACTCTGGTCGAGAACTTTGGGTGTAAGATAATGAGTGATGATTTCTCCATCCGTTGGATGGAACCGAAATCCTGGAGGAAGCCTGATTAACGCATCGTCGTTTACCACCATTTGTGAACTTTCCATGTATGGTTATTATTAGAAATTGATTTGTGTTTTTGAAAATAGGGAGAATGGATAGAAGAAATTAGTGTTAAATATAAGAGACGCGTAGATGGAAAGACACTTCAAGAACAAGATTCATGTTGTGGTATCAAAGTTCAAATGTCAATACTCCCATATTTAAATAACATAAAAAAATATTGTGCTGACATGTGTATTAAATATTCTAAATGAATTGATATCCAAACACTTCCTTGCAATTATTATGATATAATAATATGTGCCATTTTGTATCAAAATCATTTTGCAAATTTTGGAAAATTGTTCAAATCTAATAGATTAGTCGGTAAAGTACAAGGCATCATGATTAAATAAAGAAAATGAATAAAAACTTTGAGCATATGCAATAGGGTTTCTCAACCCCACATATGTGATGTGAAGGGGAGAGGGTGGTTGGCTCGTTGCATACCTAATAGACAGATTGAGTTCCCATGGTCTTTTGTCACAAACCGTTCATGGTAGTCTGACATACTATACATTAATCAAATATGTGAGAGGGAGGAAGGAGAAAATGTGTGCATTGACTGTAGTCTACGGGAGAGAAGAATAAAAGAAGTGAAGTTAGTCGGGGTAAGTCCCAAGCAATTTGATCATGTGGATGTTTATAGATGACTCCCAAATGCGAATGATTTTTCTAAAACTTTTAAATTTATGAAAAGATTTTCTATAATCTCTTGAAAAATGTTGTTTTTTAAGTATATTATACGGAAAATGATTTGCATACAAACACGAACCCGCGCCATCTTAAAAGACAATCTTGTCTAAATTCTTTCATGTCTATATGCCTTTGATACCTATAGGCTGAAGACAATCTGGTTATTTATTATAAAGATCCTTAAATGAAATATATATATATATATATATATATATATATATATATAAATTAATTAGTATATATATTTACAAGTGAATAATTGTGTTTGTGTTAGCCTTTTTTAAACTAATCAATCTCAATTTCTTACTTCATAACTACGACATAAATTATATATAAAAATTAACTAGTATATATATTTACAGATAGTTAGGTGTTAGTGCGGTGTTGTTCCTTTTGAGGTTACGAATTTGATATAATTTGGCCGTTCAAAGAAGAAAGGAAAAAAAAAACTATACATGTTTATAAAATTATGTGTTTTGTCCAATAGAGAGATTTTAGGGCTAAGAAAATAAGATATTACGAATAATGCTCATGTGATAATGTTACTTTATAACACAAAATAAAATTGTTTCATAGTTGGAGCCTTGGAGGTTGGTCGATCCGATGGTGGGTCTTTGGGATGCAAGACGTTGAGATCCACTAAATATACTAAAACTAAAAAAACTATCTAAATGATAGGTGACAAATTGACAAGTCTCAAAACAGACCACTTAATATTTTAGATTATCTTTAGCCTTTTTTTAAGAGTGATAAGTTCACTCCTTAAGTTTCATATTTTGTCACATATGATCCTTGGTTAATGGAAATGTGTCAAAATGATATCATGTATAGTTGTATGACACATATAAAACCGCAGTCGGTCGTTTCTTTTTTCTTGCAATTTATCAATTAACATTGTACAATTTTAATAAAATTTAATGAGGCTGATTTATATGTAGTATTTTGGTAACAGAATGAACTAATGTAGATATTACTAGCTATTAACATAAAAATAATTTATTAATTATACTGTTTTAAACGTAAGAAGTTACGATGTTGGCCTTGTTTATCCGTAAAGAACTTTGTTGTTTTAGAAAACATGTTCAAGAATGCACATGGAAGATTAACTCAAATTATATGTAAGATTAGCACATGTGATTTGGAATTGAATTTTTGAGTTTGGGCGATTGGCAGGCACCTTCTTATTTTATTTTTTACTTAGATTTTTGTTTGGGCTATCATAAATTTATTATGGGTTTGAAGCTTTGAGCTATCAAAATTTAAATGGGCTATTATAATTAATAGTTGGCGAATTTGATTTTAACAATCTCAACTTAATGCAGTTAGCTGATAATAGTTCCAACTTAAAAAATAGTTGTCATCGGTTCCAAATTTTAAATTGATGTTTTAGGGCTTTCGATCTGAATGAGGATATGAATCGATTGATGTAACTCGAAACAGTGATCTAAACAACTTGATTTTTGTTAATTAAAAGTTTACACACCGGAATCGAAGCATCCTTTAGTCGTTCGGACCATCGTTTTGAGATAAGTTTAACATTAATCGACCCGTATTCTCATTTCAAACAAAAGCCCTAAAACATCAATAGTTCTAAGCACAAAAACTTAGGGACATAAGCCCCTCCTATATTTTGCCTCTGCATGTAATAGCGATGTACTTTAAAATATGAATATTTCTTTTGGCATTATAAAAATAATAGAACGAAAGGAGAAGAAAACATGTGGCAGATAAACAAAAACTGACGGGTCGAATATGTTAAGTTGAAAATCGATGGGTCAAAGCATAATTTCACAAGACTATGAAACTGAAAGAGGGCAAGGCGGAAAAGTACCTTGGAAAAAGTGGCGGCAATACGCCTTCCCGTTAATTGCTCTACTTTAGAAAAAACACTCATGACTTAAACCTTATTATATATATGTGATTAAATTATAATCCAATAATTGATGTGTTCATATTATATTGGTTTTTTATTAGGATGTAAACTATGATTT
>NW_027499147.1:0-40816 GCF_021521415.1 Bidens hawaiensis | reverse complement strand
TTCCCTCTTCCATGTCTTCTTCTCTTCTTCCTCCTTCTTCCCGGTCTCTGGATCCGTCACTAGTGGATGCTCTAAGTTTGACATGATTTTCAAGTTTGTATTGCATTTAGGTTAACGTATGATGTATATCAAACTTGTCAAGCCGAATACGACTTATATTTCACCCATGATAATTACTAAATCAACAAACTTATATTTCACCCATGATAATTACTAAATCAACAAATAAATTGATTTCTGGCTTATCCTTGTTAAAATGGAAATGTTGAACTCAGACCAGCCTGTATGAATTCTTGTTTGTAATTTTATTTTATATGTAAATGTAGCTACTGTTTAATATAATCAAATTTTATATATTTCAAATTATTAGTAAGATTATGTAAACTCTATACATAACAAATATGTTTTGGTAGTAATATAATATTATGAGATTTTAACTTAAGAGTTTGTCCTCTGAATTGGCTTTTAACATATATCCATAAGACATAAATTTAGTTATTCCCATTTTAAATTTTAAATAATTAGAGTATAGAATACAAGATCAAAAATTTCTATGTCTATAGTATATTTTTATTTTGTTTCGTCGCCATTCCATAATTAGTTTAATATATTATTATTTTGGAGTGGAGTTGTATGTGACTATGTGTGGCGCTAGAAGGGTTAAAGTTTGCACATGGTAAGGGACAGACAGCGGCAAGTGTCCCCTACTTCACAATAAATCCAACTATTAAAATTAGGTAGCAAAGGACCCATTTTATGTTTTTATAATCATATTCTTTTTTGATAGCATTCTCAACACATATGTTATTTTTTTCTTTATAATTATACTAAAAAATATTATATTTTTATATTTTGTTTAATTAAATAATATCTTTTTATATCTTTATCTTAACTCATCCGCTTACAACTAATTCAACAAATACTAAAAAATAAATAGAGGCAAACAAAGTTTCCCTAAATTTACAAAAAGCAATAACTTTTCTCTCTCCATCTTATAATTTACACTCACAACCACTCAAAACCCCACCTATAATTTACAAACTTTCATCACATAATTTTAGAGGATGGGTTGAGAATGCTCTTAACTACTTATTAAAAACCTCAAAGTTAAGAAAAGTTTATCTAAGTGATAAGAGGTATGTCCTTCAGACACAGAGATGCAAGTTTGATTTTTATTTGGGCTAGTTCGAATGACTATTGGGTGAAGGTATGAATCGAGGCTTTAATCTCGGCAGAGATGGATCCAGGAGTTTTTTCTGGGGGGGGGCAAAATGGAACGGGTAAAAGATGGTCGTTCAAAGAGAACAAGGCATGCCTAATTATTATGAAGGCCTAAAGCAAAATGAACTTTCGATGCCTTTCTAGATTTCCTTAAGGAATTTTATATATTTGTTAATTATGAGATGAAACTTTCTTTTTAAATTTTTTTTAAGAGTTTCTAGATGAAAACCAAATACAAATCAATTTATACAAACAAAAAAATCAACACAATAATATAAGATGGTAATAGCACTTTGTTTGAATTGTTTTTAATAAATTTAAAGAATATTATTATAATAATAAATACTTTTTATTAAATAAAGTTTTGAAAATGATCAAACTCTAAATAAAGCAATAGTATATTACAAATGGCAAATACAATAGGTATAGTTAAGTGAAGTGTGAAATGTTATTTTCGTTCTTATGATTTGTCAAATAATGCGAATTTGATTCAAAAAGTTTGTTTTTTCATCTAGACTATCTACATTTCCCAATTCTTGCCAATTACATCCAAATCACTAACTTTTATAATTTTCTTCGTTAATTAGGAGTAAATGCGTCTTTTCACTTTCTATATTTTAATTGATATATTATGGACTTTATAATCTAAGTCCCATTATTCCTAACCCTTAACATAATAGAAAGTTACAAAATTGTAAATGATGAGGTGTTATTTTTATATAAACTTGAATGCTATAGTAAGTGGGACCCAACAAACCTATTACCCACAATTCATCTTCTTCAAGTCTTCTACCCAAACTCTTTTCTCCCCACCTCGCAAGATCTGAAACACAGATCGTCTTTTCCAGCGCGAACCATCTTCTTCGATAGGTTACTTTTTCCCCATCTTCCTCACCTTTTGGCAGGTGAAGAAACACTAGGTGACCCCGGGCAGATTATGGATAATCTGGGGATTAAGTAATGTTTCCCACGAGGGTTAGGTCCGGCAAAGAAGGATGTTCTTCAGATGACCTGCAAAACAGACACCGTGAGCTCGTCACTGAGAAGGGGGGGGGGGATCCTCCTTGTGACCACCCTCCGGCGTGAGAATCAGACTAGATTGCTCTGAATATAAGTGTATATTGATAGAAATAGCTAGTGAAGGTCAGATACCGTTCCAAGGTGTTGGAGTATTTATAGCCGAAGGTAGGTTTCCAAGCAGGTACAGCCAGCTGTATAATATTCCTGTTCTACCAACTATGGGCTACGCACGTGCCATGCTGGATGGTGGGTAGGCAGCGGCTGATAGTGACAAGGCCGGCTGTGTACTGTTCCCTTTCCACCAACTGCAGGCTATGTGCGTGCCACGACTAGGGTTGGTGAGTAGGCAACGGCTAATAGTGACAAACAGTACTAGAGCATGCTCCTCCTCGTACTGTTGTTGGTGAGCTGTCACCCTGTGATTGGTTCATGGGCTGCTTTGGTCAGATCTTGTATATTTTGTCCATACCTTGGCAGGTATAGTACAAAAGATCTTCCAGAAGCATACGGACTGGCTCATTTGGGCGGGAGTATTCCCGCCTTGCTCATTCCTTCAGGTGACACTGAATTATTGAGAGTTAGTGCCTTGTGCGTGTAGCCTTGCTATTAGTGCGGGTAGCCTTCCCTGATGGCTTGTATCCGCAGCTGCGGGGACAGGCGGGGTACTTCACCATTGGGAGGCTTTCCCTGCGGGAACAGCTGGAGTACTGCGCGTAAGGTCTTCATCTCTGAGCATGGTGAGTCCTGCGGAACCAGTTGGTCCTTGCGCAGACGTCCCTCTTCAAGGTGAGTCTTGCGGGTCCAGCTGGGCTCTGCTGGGACCTAACTCTTCAAGTCCCCCCAGTCCAATGTTCTTCTCATGAATTGTTAATAAGTGAGGTGAACTTTGGACTTAAGCAAGGGGTTTTGAAAAGGATTTAGTTTTAAGGTTGTCCGTGGGGATTCTTCCCGCGGTTTCCCTAATGTCACGTGCAGAAATTCCCGACTTTTCTGCTTGATCTTTGGGTATGATGCGGGTAGGTGTGTAACCTCCTCGCAAGTCAGGAGCGTTGAGTTTCACTTGTGTAGATTCTCCACGAGGTTTTGGTAGTTTTAAACATAGTGATCAATTATGTTAAAGAACCAATTCCATCCTGGAGCTTCAAACAATCTAGTTCTCAACGTTCCCGCTATGCGGGGATGTTATTTCCCTTTCCACAAGCATGGCCCAGAAGATCCTTCTTGGTTTCAATTCCCTGCGAGTGCTAAGTATGTGAAGGGTTTCGCCTTGACACTGTACCCGCACTCGTCTTATAGTTATCTTACTTCCAAGGTATTCTTGGCGTCCATTCCCTGCGGGTGCTAAGTATGTGAAGGGTTTTGCCTTGACACTGTACTCACACCTGTCTTATAGTTACTTGGTTGCCAAGGTAAGGGGTATAGTCCCGCTTACTTTTGAATCTTTTTGAAATTCGAAGAGTTGGTGAAAGGATAAGAACAGTCCAAACTGTTGAAACGTCGTCCGACGGTTTCTTCTGACAGTGTCAGGACGTGCAGGAAGTTATGGCGACGTGACAGTATATGGTCATTCCAGACGCTTTTTCAGGCGCGTGGGCGCGATTTTTCGGGCGCGTGGGTGCGGATTTTACGGCGCGCGTCCCGTCAACAGCTGTTGCCAGCTTGCTTTTTCCACGTGTCATATTTCATTGCACCAGCTCTTTTCTCTCTCCTCCGCATTAAATTCATCGCATTCATTGCGATGAGTATATAAAGGGGGAGAGGGTTCACGGTAATCCACACTTTCACTTCTTTCTTCTTCTTCTAAGCGATTTCCGGCGAATACTCTAACTTTCTGTCGAGCATTCTCCTGAAATCGTTCTTTACCTTCAAAACATGTCGTCTACTCATGATCCAGAAGCTGCCGTCGAGGAGTCTGACTTGTATGTCGAGAACCCGACGTCTACGTCTGATAAGGACGATAAGAGCACTGCTGGCGAATGCCAGTGTGCTCTTCCCATCGAGCTTTACCGGTACATCGTCCGGAAGTTCATGCTCGAGCCGTTCGAGCCTGAGTTTCCGGAGCCACACCAGACGGTGTACGATGCCCCCAAGGGCAAAATAGGGGTATATGCCGCCTTCTTCGTCTATGGGAATCTTAGGTTCCCGTTGACGAAGTTTGTATACCGTGTTCTGGATAGACACGGTGTGCACCTGACCGAGGTACACCCAATGGCGATCGCCAAGATCCGCCATTTTGAGTGGGTGTGCCTCATTCTTGGCGTGGATCCCCACGGCGACCGCCTGATGACCTTCTACTCCTGGAGGTGCATCCAAGGCTGGTACACCCTGGTCACCCGGATCAAGGGTTTGAAGATCTGCGCTACCGAGCGCAGTCTTCGGTCTTGGAAGCGGGAGTTCTTTTACATCTCTGCACGTGTCGTCCCTATAGCGATGACATTTAAGAACGGGAGAGCTCTCCCCAGCCTTCACGCCTCCAACTACCAGGAGGCGGAATGGTTCTCCAAGATTTCCCGGATCCAGACTCCGGTTTACCACTTTCCGGAGTCCGGGATGGTAATGCTCGGTATGAGCAGGGTGTGGAAGGATGCTGGGGCGGATGCGCCACAGATTCCCATCGTACTTGAATACGGTTTGAACTTTATCCCTTACGGTATGCTCCGTCTTCTTTTTTGATTTAAGGTTTTTTCTAACTGTTTTTCTTTTTATTTCAGAGGGAAATGACTTGCAGTCCCTCCTGCATCCGCGGGAAGCTGACGGTCCCCGCTCGGTTGGGTACTCGTGCTCTTGACGAGAACGAGTTGCCCATCCTTGCGCAGACTGCGGATCGGTTTGTGGAGGCCTACCCGCCAGGCCATGAAATACTGAGCGCCACGCGGCCAGGTAAAAGACTATTTAACCCTCGCCCTCTGAATGCTGAAACCTCTGCTGGAATTCCTCTAATCTTGTCATCTTCTGATGAGGAATCCGCAGATGGTCCTTTTCTTGCGCGGAAGAAGAAGGCTGCTGGCGGGAAGGGCAAGGCGAAGGTAGCCTCCACTGCCGACCAGGTGAACCGGTCTGAGTCGGAGACCGAGAGTGAAGAGGCGGCGGGGAACCTGGGTGGTGTTGAGACCACTGCTCTGGAGGTTGAAACGGCTGTCACCTCCGAGCAGCCCAGGACAACGACGGTGACCGGTACGAAGAGGCCGGCTCCATCGGGTTCGTCCCCGCCCGTTCGCACCTTCAAGCTCAAAAGGACCCGTAAGTATACTTCCTTTATCTTAACTGCATAACTTTCCGCCATTATACTTATATATCTTCTTTGTGCAGGCGTGGATGCTACCGCATTCCAGGGTGGAGCGGGGAGGAGCACCTCCGGACCCATAACGGTAGGTTTGGTCAACCTACCTGAGGCGATGACCCAGGCGACTGCGCCTGCTTCAGTTGTTGGTTCAGTTGCTCACCCGGTTGAGCCAACTGTTCCAACTGTGACGACGTCTCCGCCGGCTGTCAGTGCCATATTCACTGATTCCTTCACTGAGCATGCGGTGAGTGTTTCTGTGGATTCTTCCACAGCCGCGGCCGCGGTTGTGAGTTCACCTCCGGTGAGTTCACCTCCGTTGGTTTCTACCACGGCGGCCTCCGCTATGCCTCCTCCGGCGCCGGCGACTACGGCCGGTCCTTCAGGTATGTCCGGGGTTGGGGCGTCAAGCCAATCTCTGCCTCCTTCCCATCTGCCTGACCTCTTGGATGGATATCCGTTAGGTTCGGGTGATGGGTTTGGCGGCTACAGGCCTGTCGTCGACCCTACAGGTGCGTAGGGTTATTTTGGCCTTTTATTATTTTATTTTATATTTTTTTATCATCTTTTCATAACTGCTTTTTGCTTTTGCAGTGTCGGATTCCAATGAAGTGTATGTTCCACGATGGAACATCCGCCGAGGAACAACCCTTCGGACGCCTGTGGAATGCGTCGAGTGGGCGCGCCACGCCGCCCCAAGTGGGGCGCTGGGGGAAGCAATGTCAAGCTACCAGGAGGGTAGGTTGACAAATGAGCTCCGCATTCTCGTAGCCCGGATGCAGCCGCGCGTCGAGCTGCTTTGTCGTGAAAACGACAAGTTAAAGGCAGCTCGTATCCAAGAAGTAGCTCAGGCTCGGGCTGTCCGGGAGGAGAACAGGAGGCTCTCCGCCGTTGCTGCGGAGAAGGAGAAGGCCTTCAAGGCCCTTGAGGTTGAAGTTCAGGCTCGTCTCGAGGCCCGTTCCAAGGCTGCCCAAGCTGTTAATGAACAGCTTCGGTTGGCTAAGGAAACTGCACGGAACGCAACCGAGAGGGCCACCAAGGCTGAAGCTGCTTCTGAGCCTCTACGCATCGAGAATGAGGAACTTAAAGCCAAATTAGAGAGGCTCCAGCAGGCTCATGATGCCTTGGCCATGGAAGATGCCAAGAAGCTCCAAGAGATCTTGGACCAGAGGGGGGGTGCTTGACCACACTGAGCGTAAGCTAAAGGGCGTTGAAGAGGCTGCATCCAAAGATGTGTTGCTTGCCAAACTTACAAAGAACGAAGCCGAACGCGCCCGTAATGAAGCTCAAGCTGCCCTCCAGGAGGCTCTGGTTACCAAGGAATGGCTTCTCCGAGAAGCGTTGTCTCAGGTATGCCTAGTTTCACAATTTCTTTACGCTTTTCCTTAGAAGAGTTTTTGATATACTTCTGTTTTTTAGGTTGTGCATCAGGTGTTCACGAACACATCATATGACGATGCGATGAGCGCAGCCCTCAACGCTTCTCATGAGGATGGGGAAAAGGCTGGCTTCTTGCTTGGTCTAGGGTTTGTTGAACAAGGCATTCCGCCTTCCAACTTCCCTCTTTACAATGTGGATACTGAAGCTACGTATGACCAAGCAGTGAATCAGTATGCCGCCTTCCCGCATCCGGTGGTGGAGAAGGTAAACGAGATTGTTGCTGCTGATGATGGGCTAACTATCCTCAAAGCTTTCCTTGAACCGCCACACTCTACTGATGGTGCGGGTCCAAGTGGGAGTGGTCCTGAAGCTTGATACTTTAGATCCCTTTCCACCATTAGAGTAGATTTTTATGTTTGTAGACTTCTAATCTTGTATGCGGGTATGTACCCAGCAATTCTTGTAATGTTTGAATGTTGATGGAATAAAGATTATTTGTTAATGCCTTGCCTTGTTTATTTCGCGCATATTTTGTTTTAACTTAGCAATTTCTTGAGTACTTAGATAAGTTAACTTTTCAACGTGGCAGATAATAAGTTAAAGTTTTGCTTCCTCTTTCGTGATTGTGCGGATAAGACCGTCACTTTCACTTAGTAGGATGGCTAAACTTTACCTATATCTGACCTGCGTGGAAGTTTTCCTCATCTTTTCCTTTGAAATTTTCTAAGTGTTTTGAATAAGTTAACCTTTCGACGCGCGGTTGCCAATAGGTTAATGTTCAGTTTCCTCTATCATGATTGTGCGGGTAGGACCGTCACTTTCATTTATTGGGATGACCAAACTTCACCTATAGCTGACCTGCGTGAAGGTTTTCCTTAGAAATTTTTACCGTTTTATGTGTTTATGTGGGTTTTGCCGCCTTCCACACGCAACGACTTACTTCTTCCCATATTTATGCGGTGAATACCGGCATATCAGTGTGGGAAGTTCATAAGTATAAAGGTAAGGCTATCAACACAATGTGATAAAGAAGAATCATTTCCATTAGAAGTGGCTCTAGGCCTTTTCTTTACAAGTTTGGAATTGATCTACATGTAACATTTGCGTAATTGAGCTCCGTTCCATGTTCTTGGGATAGGAGTGCCATCGAGCCTTTCGAGCCGGTATGCGCCTTTTCCCAAAACTTCTTTGATAATGTACGGTCCTTCCCAGACCGGTGCCAGTTTTCCTGGGCGCTCTTGGTTTGAAGCCTCGTTGTTACGCAATATGTAGTCTCCTACATTGAAGTTGCAGAGTTTTACCCTCGTGTTGTAGTACTTTTGCATTTGTAGCTTGTAGTTTTCTTCACGCGATGCGGCTAAGTCTCTGCGTTCCTCGGTTAGCATAAGGTCTAACCGTCTTTCCGCATCATTGTCTTCTGGCTGAATCAAGACCCTTGGTGAGGGCAAACCAATTTCGACTGGGACCATGGCTTCAGTGCCATAAGTGAGGCTGAACGGGGTTTCTCCCGTACTGGCGTTTTTCAGCGTTCTGTTTGCCCAAAGGACGTGTGGAACTTCGTCTACCTAGCCGGATCTGTGTTCTAGGAGTCTTTTCTTTATGCCTTCGACGATGCTTTTATTTGCTCTTTCCACCTCACCGTTACCTTGCGGGTGTGCCACTGAGGTAAAGGTGTGGGTGATTTGAAGTTCTTCCAGCCACTTTTGTAGCTTCTTGTCAGCAAAGTTGGTGCCGTTATCACTCACCAAAGTCTGTGGAAGTCCAAAACGAAAAATAATAAATTCCCAAACAAAATTTTTTAATATGTTTTGCGGTTGTTTGGGCTAAGGGTTTTGCTTCTATCCACTTGGTGAAGTAGTCGATGGCTACCACTAGGAACTGAACGTTTCCTGCTGCTGTAGGAAATGGGCCTGTCACATCGATGGCCCACTTCTGAAATGGCCATGAAGAGGTGACTGGAACAAGTTCATTCTTCGGGCGATGCGTGTTGGGTGCGTAGAGTTGGCAAGACCTACACTTTCTGATGTATGCCAGCGCATCCGTATGCATCCCCGGCCAAAAGTATCCCGCGTTGTTTAGCTTAGCTACAACAGCGCGTGGACCTGCGTGTACTCCACAGATGCCTTCGTGTACTTCCCTTAGGAGGTAGTCAGCATCTTGGTTGTCCACGCATCTTAAGAGTGGGCCAAAAAAGTTATGTCTGTAAAGGATGTCATCGATGAGTTGATAGTTTAATGCTTTACAACGTATTTTTCTTGCCTGTGTTTTTGACTCTGGTAGTATACCCGTTGCAAGGTAATTTATTATCGGTGTCATCCACGTTTCTGTGCCGGTTTGGATGACACAAATTTCCTTGTGCGGGACTGATGGTGCTTCAAGGAGTTCAATGCGGATGTCCTTTCCCAAATGGGTGAAGGCTAATGATGCAAGCTTGCTTAACGCATCCGCAGATTTGTTTTCGCTACGCTTGACGTGTATGACTTTACAATCATTAAAATCGCGCATAAGGGTTTTTGCTTGTGCGAGGTACAGGGCCATTGTGTCGTTCACGGCCGTGTACGTTCCGTTTATTTGGTTGGCTACTAACATGGAATCCATGTGGGCTTCCAAGTTTTTCATTCCCATTTTACGCGCAATTCTCAGCCCAGCCAAGAATGCTTCATACTCGGCTTCGTTATTCGTACTTGGAAAATCCAGTCGAATAGCGTAAGTGTATTCTTGGCCTGTGGGTTGGTTAGTTTCAACCCTGCGCCTGAACCCTCGTTGCTGGCTGCTCCATCAGTGTAGAGTCGCCAGACATCATTGATGTCCTGTGCTGGGGAGGGTTGAGCCTCCTCCTGGCACTCTTTCTCCCGCGAAGCGGGGACTTCTGCAATAAAGTCGGCCAGGACCTGGCCTTTCATGGCTGGTCTTGGCTTGTACTTTATCGCATATTCCCCCAACTCAATTGCCCATTTGGCTAGACGTTCCGATAACTCGGGTTTGCCTAGAACGTTTGCAAGTTTGAAGTTGGTGAGAATGGTGATTGGGTGACCTTGGAAATATCGTCTTAGCCTGCGTGAAGCCTGTACATGTGCTAAGACTAGTTTTTCCAGGGTGGAGTACCGGGTTTCTACGTCTGTTAGGACACGGCTAACATAGTAAATAGGCATCTGGATACCTTTTCACTCTACTAGCAGGACTGCCCCGGTTGCTCTATCTGTGGCAGAAAGATATATGATTAATTCCTCCCCCGCTTCTGGTACTGTGAGCGTTGGGAGTTCGATCAAGCGTGACCGAATTTCCTGAAAAGCTGCTTCCGCTTCTGGTGTCCAGCGGAAGTGCGTTTTCTTTAAACAGTTTCTCAATGTTGACACGAATGGGAACGACCTATCCGCATGGTTTGACAAAAAGCGGTTAAGTGCGACTAGGCGTCCATTCAGTGTCTGGGCTTGCTTGATGGTAGTAGGTGATTCCATTTTGATAATGGCTTCGACCTTTTCAGGGTTCGCTCTGAAGCCATCTTTAGTAAAAATGACTCCCAAGAACTTCCCTTCTTTCATCCCAAAGGAACACTTGCTCGGGTTGAGCTTCATGTTTATCTTTCTGAGCGTGTTGAAAGTTTCTTCGATGTCTTTCAACATCGCTTCTGGCTCAGGGCTTTTGATGACCAAATCATCCATGTAGACTTCCAAGTTTCTCCCAATTTGGGCATGAAACTCTTTGTCCATCAGGCGTTGGTATGTGGACCCTGCATTCTTAAGTCCGAATGGCATCATTTGATAACAAAATGTGCCATCGGGCGTCCGAAATGCGGTTTTGTCCTGATCATCTACAGCCATGTGGATTTGATGGTACCCCTTATATGCGTCAAGGAAGCATTTAAGGCGAAACGGTGCAAATGAATCCACTTTGAGGTCAATTTCGGGTAACGGGTAACAATCTTTGGGGCATGCTTTGTTTAAATCTTTGAAATCTATGCACATGCGCCATTGTTTGTTAGCCTTCGGTACCATAACGGGATTTGCAACCCATGTTTGATATCTACTAACGCGTACGATGCCCGCGTCAAGGAGTTCATTGACTTGGGTTCTACACGCGTTAGCCTGTTCCGCCCCCATTACTCTGCGCTTTTGTATGACTGGCGTAAAAGCCGGGTCACACTTGAGCTTATGCTCTGCTTTACTTCGAGGTACACCAGTCATGTCAGCTGGTGTGCACGCGAAGATGTCAGCGTTTCTCTGTAGTAAGCGTTTGAGTAAGGTGCGCGTAGGATCAGTGATTGTTGGGCCAATGGTAACAGCCTGGTCAGGGTATTTGCCATTGAGGGCCCATTTTTCTGGTTCGGTGATGGTTGGTTTAGCCATCTTTGGTTTGGGTTTAGATGAGACAGATGCGATGCATACCTGGGGGATACCGGTGATCATCGCTACACCCTCAGCAGTTGGCCATCCCATCATGCTGTGGACTGAAGATACCACGGCGTTGAATCTTGCCATCCCATCTCTCCCGAAGAGAATGTCGTATGTGTGGTGTGGCTTCCTCATCACGACAAAGTCCACGTCTTCTGTGCGGGAGTATTTCCCGTCCGTGAGAATGACGAGGAAATATAGGATACCCAGGGGGGTGCTTGTGCTGCCGTCAAACCCTTCCATTGAGGCGTAAACCGTTTCCAGGCGTTCTTTGTCTTCGTCGTCTAGCTTGTCGAAGAACTGCCTGTACATAACCGTTGACGAGGCGCCGTTGTCAGCAAGAGTGCGGGAAGTTATGTAATGCCCCAGCTGGCTTTTGATGACGATAGGGCCTTCCTTGCTGGGTCCTCCTGGCACTCGCGGGAAGCGCACCTCAGCTTCCTTCCATTCGCATGGTTCTGTCGTTCGTCTTTTTCTTCCTCTGATGTTGCCATGAACCATGTGGATGCTGATATCAACAGGCTTTCGTCCGTTGCCTTTATACCGGTTATCATTCCTTCCTCCATTCTTGATTGATGCCACAAGGTGTGCAAGTCTTCCATCCTTGACGAATGTTTCAACAATATCCTTCAAGGATGTACACTCCTCTGTATTGTGACCCTTTGTCCCGTGGAAGTCACAGGATTTGCTCTGATCCGCATTAGGTCGCTGCCGGATCATTGGAGCTTTTGGCCATGGGAGTTTTTCGGTGGCAAATATCTCCGTGACGCTTTTGGTGAGTGGCGTCCACCGGTGTTTTCGGCTTGAAGGGTGCGTGTTATCCCTTCCGCCAACAAGAGGGCGAGAGCTGGATGAGGTGTCAAAGTTTACCCTTGACTGCCAAATACCTAGCTTCCTCTTTTTGTTCTGCCGGGCGATCCGAACATTGTTTTCTCTGGTCCTCTGCGTGTAGAGGTGTGTACTCTGGGGAAGATCCCTACCCAGTTGCTTCTCCGTCTCGGCAAAGCGCTTGGCCGCCGTCATGATGGCATCCCATGTGGATGGCATGCCGTCCTTACCCGTCAACGTGCGGATAAGCTCTGGGTATTCGGCGCCCTGGATGAAAGCGGCGCGAACAAGATCTTCACTTATGTTGCCCAGACTCAGCTTTTTGGAGTTGAAGCGAGTGATGAAATCTAGTAAAGATTCATCTTTCTCTCTCACGCAGTTGAGGATCGTCCACTGCTCTTCAGTATATTTCCTCTGTTGACTGAAGTGTTGGCTGAACTTGTGTTGAAAGTCCGCCCAATCATAGATGTGGTGGACCGGTAAACGATCAAACCACGCCCTGGCCGCTCCAACCAGCGTCATCTGGAACATATAACACCACGTGGGTTCCGTCCAGTTACTGACGGTTGCCCCCGCTATGAATCTTTTCAAGTGATCATCTGGGTCGGATAGACCATCATAAGTGCCGATGTTGGACATCTGTTTGGCACTTCTCGGAGCGATTGCTTCCGCAATGTCCCTTGCAAACTTGGATGTTCCCGCATTTGCAGCAGTTGGTCTAAAGGTTTTGGAGAAGTCGCGTGGGTTTCCCCCCGCGTTCCTTGGTTTGAAGGTTTCTCCGAAATTCCTTCTTGGTTGGAAGTCCGTTTCTTTACGCTTCCCTTTCGCCCTATGGCGAGGGTTCGCGTCAGTGTCGGATTCCTCCCGATCATCGTCCGAGTACTCGCACTCACTGTTCATGTTGGAGTGAACGCAAGCGTTCATCCAACTCAGCTTGGAATTCCTTTTGACGTGCTTCGGCCCACGCCTTAACTTGATCGAGTGTTTGGTGAGGGAGCCTCGTCTGTTTCTCCAACTGGGCATCAGTGAACCCTAGTGAAATATTGTTTACTGCACTTGCCCCGGCTTGGGTAACCGGGGTAGTGTTCGTAAAATTTGTGTAACCGCCGGTGTTCCCCCCAGTAGCTGGGGTTGTGGTTACCGGGGTTTCTTGGTCACTTACTGGCCTTGGGACCGGAGTAACGTTAACCATTTTTTCAAAAGTTTTGAAAAAACTGAGAATTAGTTCTAGCTTTTATGCACGGATGGCGCCAATGAAGAAACACTAGGTGACCCCGGGCAGATTATGGATAATCTGGGGGTTAAGTAATGTTTCCCACGAGGGTTAGGTCCGGCAAAGAAGGATGTTCTTCAGATGACTTGCAAAACAGACACCGTGAGCTCGTCACTAAGAAGGGGGGGGGGGGGTTCCTCCTTGTGACCACCCTCCGGCGTGAGAATCAGACTAGATTGCTCTGAATATAAGTGTATATTTAGAGAAATAGCTAGTGAAGGTCAGATATTGTTCCAAGGTGTTGGAGTATTTATAGCCGAATGTAGGTTTCCAAGCAGGTACAGCCAGCTGTATAATATTCCTGTTCTACCAACTATGGGCTACGCACGTGCCATGCTGGTTGGTGGGTAGGCAGCGGCTGATAGTGACAAGGCCGGCTGTGTACTGTTCCCTTTCCACCAACTGCAGGCTATGTGCGTGCCACGACAAGGGTTGGTGAGTAGGCAGCGGCTAATAGTGACAAACAGGTCCCGCTGATATTGGTATGTGATATTGGTGTTGGTTTGGGTTTGATATAGGTTTAATAGAGAGAAAATTGTATGTTTTATATTGTTGTTGGTTTGTATTTGATATAGATATATATAGAGTAAAAAATTTTTTTTTTTTTTATTAAATAAAGAGCCAACGGCTCATTTTCACCATTCCAACGGCTCTTTTCACCATTCCCAAGCCCATTTATGTCCCACAGGTCCCGCTAACCCCCTTGCGCCTGCTTCTTTTTCCGCGCTCGCGCCCCTCTCGCGCCCCTCTCGCGCCTCGGTGGTGTGGTGCTCGCGCCCCGGGGCGCGAGCGGCTGGCCTCTTGCGCCCTTTCTAGCGCTCTACACCCCTCAGCCTTACTATTATTGTTACAGTGACACAAGGGATCTACTATAGGAGCCCATGTTTTGATGACTCTTCCAAAATTCTTACTGTTGATGACGTGGCCGGGTTAAAATCACTGGGCTGTGGTTGAATATCCAGCATGATGCATTTTACCGCCAGCATAATTTGAGCATGAGAAGTTATGTGTTAGCTGCTTCAAGAAAATTTAGAATTAAATACATTTCATCACAGACTTTGACATTGGCGGTTTCTCTAATATGGACACCGCCCCACCAAAGCCTCAAAAAACTTTGGCGAATGCCCTTTTTGGAAATGGACACCGCCCCACCAAAGCCTCAAAAAACTTTGGCGAATGCCCTTTTTGGAAAAATCGCTCAGAGCCTGGGAGAAGTTTTTGGATTGTCCCCCCGACAGAAGGCGGTTTTTGAATGCTTACAAGGTCCTCATGCCCAAGATTTTCTGACCGTTATCCCGATTGATGGCTTGGGCCAAAGCATGTCTGCGGTTGAGTATAGGGCCATTCTTAAGTACCGTTTGATGGTCCCAATGTACCCCGAAGACGAAACATGTCCGATCTGCCGTAAGGCCTGCCTGGATAAATTCGGAGAGCATGCGGTTCATTGCAAGGAGATGCCTGGGTTCAAATACCGACATGATTGGGTGCGGGACGTTCTTTGGGACATCTTAAGGCGAGCTGGGATATCAGCTAAAAAGGAAGCCCCCGTAAACTTCCTTACAGACCCCACGGAAGGGAGATCCACTCTACGACCGGCAGATTTGCTCGTCTTTGGTTGGGCCGGGGGAAAACACGCTTGTGTTGACCTCACAGGGGTATCTCCCTTAGCTGGTTTGAGGGATAATGGGTTTGTAGCTGGGCAAGCAATAAAAAGGGCTGAAACGAAGAAGGTGGAGAATCATGCTAAAGCCTGCGAAGAGAACCAACATGTTTTTGTCCCTCTGGCTTTTGATACATTTGGCTCCTTGGCACCGGAAGCTATCCGTTTTCTAACCAGGGTCCAACAGGTTGTGCATAGCAATGTGTCGACTCCAAAGGGGCAGGGGTATGTCTTTAGCAGGTTAGGGTTTGCAATTCAGAAAGGGGTGGCGGCGCAGCTTGTTGCCCGCCTACCTGCTATATTGATGTAATATCTATGTTTCATCAGTAGAAATAAATAAAATTTCATCACCTGAAGTGGATTTTCTTAGAAGTATTGTGACAAGATTTAATCCAAATACAACCAAATTAGTGTTTCGGTTTCTTGGACAGGATGAAACCGAGCCTACAACAAACCAAACATATCGCTTGCTTTTGAGGAATCTGACATTGATCACAACATTTGCACAAGGAATTATAGTTCCTAAAACATACATATGGCCTGCCAATATTGATTTCTATTTGCAACCGGCTACTGGGTTGGTAGCCGATGCTCATAAAGCGGGTCTAGAAGTTTTGCTTCTGATTTGGCAAATGATGTTCAACTCGCGTATAATTACAGTTATGACCCTGTACAAGAGTATATCCAATATGTTGACAACGGTGCGTTTTCTGTTGATGGTGTGCTTTCTGATAACCCGATAACTCCATCTGCAGCATTTGGTAAGTCATTAATATTTGCTCTTCAAGATTCTAATTTCTATGCATGTAAATATGTAATATTACAGATTGCTTTTCAAACTTAGGGAAAAACAAAACTCAAGGTACATGTATCATTCTGGATATTAAACGATATTAATATACGATGACGTGGTTTTTTCTTTATGATTTGTTCAGAAAAACCTTTGATTATATCACATGAAGGAGCAAGTGGTGACTACCCGGGGTGCACTGATTTGGCATATCAAAAAGGCTGTTAATGACGGTGCAGATATTATCGATAGTCCGGTTCAAATAACGAGTGATGGGATACCTTTTTGTCTAGGTTCAGTAAACCTCCTTGGTAGAACAAATGTTGTGCGGTCGGGATTTAGTAGTTTTATATCAACCATTCCTGACCTTCAAACCGGTCCTGGAATATTTACCTTCAGTCTCACTTGGACCAGATTCAGACCTTACAACGTAAGTATTCTACTCTCTAGTTTCATATCATTATTCATTAACGTTACGGTTTTTCTTATATTTTTTATTTCTTTTTTCTTTTATGTTTTAGCTGTAATGCGCAACGGTTTTTCGAGAAATCCAAGATTCAAAAAAGCTGGCAACTTTATGAAACTATCTGACTTTTTGGACTTGGCTAGTAATGCTACTTCAGTTTCTGGTGTCTTGATCAACATTAAGGTGAGTCACAAGTCAACATAATTTCATTCATTTATAAACTCCTACAAAAGTGATACCATTTCTGTTCTTATGACTTGCAGAACGCAGCTTACTTAGCTTTTAATCAAGGATTAAGCGTAACAGATGCGATAATGATCGTTTTGAATAAATCTAGAATAAATAAACAAAGGACCAAGAAAATCTTGATTGCGTCACCGGATAGTGCGGTTCTAAAACTGTTCAAGGCAAGAAGAAAAAGACATGAGCTTGTATATGAAATTGATGAGAATATTAGTGATGTCCTCAATTCGATCGTTGCAGATATACGTGAATTTGCCAATTCTGTTATTATTGGGAAGGAATCTGTGTTTCCTAGAAACAGTGGATTTCTTGGTTACCAAACTGAAGTTGTTGCAAAGCTTCATGCTTTCAAGCTCCCTGTGTATGTAAAGGTTTTTGATAATGAGTTTGTTTCACAGCCATTCGACTTCTTTTCAGACCCGTATGTTGAAATTAGCACGTATGTTAACGGAGCTGGTGCCAATGGTGTCATTACATCTTATCCAGCCACTGCTTCCAAATACAGAAGTAAGTTTATTTATTTTGTGAATTGTTTGTTTTGACTTTGTCAGTCAAACCTGTATACGTGGGTTCCACTGTATAGGGACAAGATCACGAGAAAACTCATTCTTCGTGAGAAAACCGAAAAACTCCACACTACATATATGCAGTGCATCATACAACACATATGATATTTAGTACTCCATACACGTAGTAAGACAGTACTGTAGTATATACACTGCAATATGCCGCATATATGTAGTGTAGCATAGGGTTTTTTTTAGTTTTCTCATGATTCCTTCCTCTTTGAATATACTTATTAATTTATAAGTTTTGGTGGGATTTAGGAAACTGTTGTCTAGGATTAGCAGCGGATGAGACACCAGCATACATGAGTCCAGCAGGGCCTGGCCAGTTATTATCGCTCATGACACCTCAATTGATGCCACCAGCTGCGGCTCCTAATCCTGTTTTGAAAGATGCCGACGTGGCTCAAGAACCCATAACTCCTACAAAACCATCTGGCAGTGCAGCTCTAAAACTGTGGTGAGGATTTTGCTTATTGTTGTTGTTGCTTTTGGGACAATTATATCGGTGTTTTGAGGGGACTATTATAGACAAAGTACTCTGTAATTTGAATTTAATTTGCCATTTGTATATATTAACTTATTTGTGGTACACAAATCTTGAATTTAAATCAAGCATGATAAATCTTGAATCTTGAATACCAAATAACCATACATGACATCATCCCCTCCATGGGGAATTTGTAAGAACCTCTATACTATGCTACATTTTCTGTTAATACAGTTGGAAGGACGTCAACCTACTATTAAGTTGCAAAACGCTATGCACGCATATACTCCTAACAAAAATGACATCTACTATTTGACACCTCAACAAAAAAGAAAAATAAACATAAGACGGTCCTAACTCCCTGCATCTCAAAGCCTGCAGATGGATGACATAATATTATAATCATATGCATCGGTCAAACTTCTCTAAAACGCCTCGATCATTCATACGGATTTCTAAAGGTTCTCAAAAGATTCGGGATATCATAAGCGAGCATGTCATCAACACCTTGTATCATTTTCGACTTCACTCTTTCAAATCTGTCTATATTGTAACCGTTTAACGCCTGTCTAAAGCTATCAACATTTGGGAAATCACCCGGTGGTAAATGATGCTCCCGTTGAATCTTTTCAAAAACTTGTTCAAGATTATCAATTAGCTTCTGTTGAGCCTTCGTCTTCCCAATCCAGCTTGGCATCTCCTTTTTTAACTGGTTGATGACGTAAGCGTGAATCTTTGCTGATCTAGCTCGTTTCACAAACTCGTTTATCTGTTTATGATACGTAAGTTATAAGGTTAATAACATAATAAAAGAAAAAAGAAAAAGAAACTTACTTTCTGATTCTGCATGAAAATATATCTCAACCTAATTTTTATATTATTTAAAGGGCAAATATCATTTAAAATCAACATACTTTTTGTTTTTTTTCACAAAATGTTCTGCACATTCCTTTTACATATTAATTGTGAACAAAAGAAAGAAAAATATAGTTTTAAACAACTTGGAACCGGTACATCCGGTTGTTTTGAAAAACAATTTGGATGTACCTGTTCCAAGTTGTTTAAAAATGGAATTTCACAACTTGTTTAAATTTAACATATAAGAGGGATTTCATTGTGCAATAAAATGTTGAGGGACTTTGGTAAGAGAAAATGAAAAGTATTTGGTTTTTTTTACATTATTTGCGCTATATGAAGTCCCTCAAGCTACTTTTTGTGAAAAAAAAGTCTACAATAACATCTTTTTATCTTTTAAATTGGTCAAAATAAGACCGTATAAATTTTTAAGGGAAAAGGTTAAATGCCATGTTATCAAACTTGGGTCAGTTTAAGGGATAACATATCTTTATTTTAAACTTTTTTGCATATGTTCGTGTATTGTAGACAAGTTTAGGGGCTTTAATATACCTAAACTTGATCAAGGGACTTTTTCGTCTATTTTTGACAAATTTAGGGACTTTAATATGCCTGAATCAGGCTGGGTGACTTTTTACGCAAAATTTGATTGGTCTTTTTATGGTGTTTGCACCAAATTAGTACATAACCAAACCCAAATAAAAAAATTTAAAGTGAAAATTTAACTCACTCTACGGTCACAAGACTTTTTAGGTATGTCTTTTAAGTCATTAAGAAGGTCATCCTGCTCTTTCTCAAATAACACTGCCCCGAGTGGCCCATCGTCAGTTGTGTTTATCGGTTTGTCATTAAATGAACTGGGCTCAAAAAATACGTCATGTGAGTTTATAAAACCAAAAACATTAACAAAAGCCAAGTGCAATAAAATGGTAATCACAGCATACCTGATGTAAACACGCATAACCTCTGGTGTGTTTAAAACTTTACCAAGTGACCACATTAGTGCACCATACACCCTCATGAGCTACAAAACAATAATAAATTTTAAACAATACTAATCACTGACCAACTTAGAATAAACAAAGATTAATATTGACCAAAAAGTTTTTTTTTCTTACTTGTTGGGTATCAACTTGATCAGCCTTGTTCAAGACCACACGGATTTTGTCATCATGTCCTCTTAAAGATGATATGACACGCTTGAATTCATCACTTATATCGAGTTTATGAGGATCAAATAGAAGTAAAATCATATCACATTTTGCAGCAAACCACGATGTGACACCAGTGAAGTCATAGCTTCTTTGTGTTCTTTGTTTCTCTCCTGATAGAACCCCGGGAGTGTCGATAAATGTGATATGCTCCAACAACTATTTTAGCCAAACAACAAAACATATGATCAGTTTCATAGAAAATTAAATAACATATTATTCTCACATAAATTTTGCATGCTTTAATAATAATAACATACAGGATGAGCCATTTGAGAGCACTGGAATTTCGACAAGAATGCACTTCCAAAAGTAGTTAGACCGTTAAACGGCATGTCTGCTTGAACAACCGTATTCCCAGGAATACTTCTCTCATCAGTTCCATTCTGCATGGAGCAAAAGAAATAAGAAAGATCGTTTCAACCATTTCAATTTATTTTGCAATTTTATAAAATCCAACAAGTTCAACTGACATATAAAGATCTACGACATACCATGACAGCAACGAATCTATCTGTTGTAGGCTCAGGGCCAATATGTGCTCCTGATGGAAAGATACAACAATAAGAAACAAAGATAGAGTTGTGGTAAACGTGGCAAAATGGGTGGGTCAGGTAACTGGTCTATTTAGTAGTGGTGTAAACGAGCCGAGCTCGAGCTTGACTTGGCTTGTTTAACTTACAGAGAGCTCGAGCTAGGCTTGTTTCAAACTCTATTTGTAAAGCTTGAGCTCGGCTCGTGGGTAGTTTTTCAAGCTCGAGCTCAGCCAAGGCTTGAGTCATTTATTAAATATTATTTAGCATAATATATATTATTTAGTTGTTTCTAACATGATTTTATATATAATAATCATTAGATAAATGTATATTAAATAAAAATAATAAAAATTAGGCTCGTGAGCTGGCTCAAGCTCGATAAGTGAAGCTCGGGCTTGGGCTCGTTTATTAAACAAGCTTATCTTAGGCTTGAGCTCGGGTTCATTTAAGCTCGGCTTGATTTGAGCCTTTAGCAAGCCGATCTTGAGTAGCTCAGGTCTCACGATCCTTTTCGGGCACTTTTTGTAGGGTTGAGATTGGGTTAATCTTAAACATTTCCTACTAGATATTGCATAAAAGTTGAATAAAATGATTTTAACTATTTTTTTTTTATTTTACGCGTGGCATTTACTAGACATAAAACATAACGTGAATCGACCTATTCGTAAGTTATTTGATCAAAACTGGCACCTCTAACTGGCATTGTTGGTCGCGTCGGGAGTGAAGAACTTACCTGGATAACCACTTCTAAGCAAATGCTTTATGAATGTTGTTTTCCCTGTTGAGTATTGACCCAAAAGCATTACCATAGGCTTGGCATCAAAATCACTGTTGGTCTAAAACAAGCACCAGCAACAATTCACAAGGAAACTAATTATAACTGGCTTACTAATAATCAACATAACGGTTTAAAGTTCATTTGCAACACTATGTAACTTACCAATGTGGGAGAAACAAACTCATTAAACCGATGCATGGTTTCTAAAGGCTTTAGTTTCTGAATGTATAGCTTCTTCAGGCCATCAACGATTGATGTAACAGACTTTAAGGGAATCTAAGCGTTCACAAAGAATACTGGGATAAAAACATTTTTCTCATAATATTCAACTTGTTGAAGATTAATCATAATACCTTCTTTGTATGCTTTCCATGAGCTGAAATCTCGACCTGAGAACCGCCACCTGAAACAGTATAAAAACTGTACATCAGACAATATCCTCTTTACTATTTCCCAAAAGACATAGTAATTACCATTGAAATCAACATCACTTGACTTTTGATGTCGCTTGTGTTTCTGCAAATAATGATAAACAAATTAGTGCTATCAAGAACCGTGTTTCTGCTCAAATAAAAGAATAGCATACTTACTGCTAATAAGATATCCAAACCCTCCATTGCTGGTGGTTTCAAATCTTCAGCACTAACTGCACCAACACAACCCGAAAACACATAATCAATCTTATGAATTTACTAACAAATGACATAGTTTCAAAGAAATTAAGTGAGGTGTATAAGTTCCTGCCTGAGTCTACAAGGTCACTGGTCACTGTATGTCCGGCTTGTACCAAAGAGATCAACTAATATTCACACAAATTGTAAGATATGAGTTTCTACTTCTAGAGCTGTCCAACGTAACAAAGATATAATGAATGAACAAATTAACCACCTGCATTGCAGTAACAAACTCTTTGAAAGAAAGAAACCCTTGTCTTTTGGAATCCGCAATCGCCCACACCTTACAAAACCAAAAGATGCTTCAAAGTATAAAATCCAAATTCTGCCACTAGGCTCGAGCTTTGCTAGTTTCGAGCTCAATTTCTAAAGCTCGAGCTCAGCTTGTGAGTAGTCTTTTAAGCTCGAGTTTGGCTCGTTTATTATTTATAAATTAATTTTTGTATACATTTTTATTATTATTTATATAATATTTTAATTATAACTTTTTTATATAACAAACTTATCTTCAGGCTCGAGCTCGTTTAAGCTCGGCTCATGAACAGTTTGGCTGGTTTACAGTAATAATATGCAGAATTAAAAACCTGTTTGAGATCTTGTCGAGATAAATTGGACATGGCGAAAAACTTAATGGCATCAGCACCTGTAAGGCGTCCATCGCCATCTGAAATATTATATATAACATAATAAACAAGATCAATTTTGATCAACTGAAATAATAATAATAATAATAATAAGTTAACCTGAGTCGGCGCAAAGGAACAAATCTTGATAGAGCTTGTGATGTTCCTTAGAACAGCGATTGATCGGAGCCGAAGCAATATCCATTGCAATCGAAAATCTGAAATTATTTTTATAACAATTCCAGATTCTCGAGGGGCTCCAAATCAAATCAAAAGAAAAGGTGTGATGCTGTTCGTTTCTATTGATTCAGCCACCTTTATTTATTTAGAATGAATGAATCCAATAGAAACGAGTATCAAATTGAATGAATGAATGCTGAGAAATTGAAAGTGATGAAATTTGGTTCCCTTTATTCGCTCCCCCGTTTCAGGCGCCAAACCTCACAGATTTTGCATAACAAACGGCTACGGAAGTGGCTGGGCCCCAAAAAATAATATTTAGAAAAAAAAAAAAACACCAAATGTATTATATATATTTATATAAACCAGCTATCAAGCCCGTCATTGATTTGAATTCGGTCCATATCCGGTAGAGTAGTATTGACATTTGTATAGCTTAGGTTAGAAAAAATATTTATTTAAAACGATGTGTAGTTGGTTGGTAAAACTCGCCCATTACAGTGGCTATGAAAGTGGGCTCAAACATATACTATTTTATTTATACAAATAGAGGTTTGTTTAGACTCGCAAACATAATCAAGTGCGGTATATAAAGTTTGGACTAAGCTACTTTATTAAATTAGGTTCATCTTAGGTTCAAGTTTGTTTGAAAATTTTAAACAGCCGATCTTGAATAGTTCGTTTAAAACAAATTTTAGGTGCATGAGCTGGTTTGGGTCATTTGGGCTCAAGGCGAACTAAAATTGAAGTTTTGGATTTTTTTGTATTTTATATAAGATCTTTTGCTTTTGGTTTTGGTTTTCTGTTTTTCGTATGAGTTTTGTTCCGTTTCAATTTTACATCTAGGCTTGAAATGCTTCAACTTCAAAAATGTTGGTCCGGAATAATGAACTTGGGCCAAATATTTTTGACCCAAAACTTTATTAACCACCTGGTAATGAATTTAAGCATTGAACTTTACCAAAAATAATATATTTTGGTCAATAAGTTCAATAACCACCATTTAAACAAGTTTGATGTGGTTTGGTTTTATAGTTCGGTTTGGTGTAGTTCAGTTTTGGAGGCTGATATTAGTTTGAATTAGTTATTTTGGTTTGTTTTTTTAGTTTTGATTCGATTAATCAATTATGTTCTCAATTTTACACGTAGTTTTCCTTAGGGGTGTCGATTCCTGATACGACTCGGGACCTAACACAAACCCGACATGAAAAAATATAAGTATCGGGTCAGCTGACATGACCCGTTTTCTTGAACAGGTAACCCGAACCCGACATGTTTAAAAAATAGGTCAACTTGAACCCAACCCGTTAAAAAGTGGGTTGACCAGCTAACCCGTTTAACAATTTTAGAGAAGTTAATATTTTAAATTTAGGGATAAGAAGTTTTAAATTTAAAGCTAAATACATACATTTTTAAGTTTTCATATATCAATTATTAACTTTTAAAAATAAAACTAATTTCCTTTTTCACTATTTTTATCTACTTTTACTTACAATATTTTCATTTTATTAGTTCTAACTAACTATTCTTTAGTTATTTCATCCGTTTGTTCTTATCTTGAGCTAAATATTTGAACCTAAGTTTGTTAATTGGAAATGAGATATAAATACACAAAAACAATTAGATTTATCACAAATTATTAACAAGTTTTTATGAATAAGCATAATTAATTGTTTAATTTATTACCAAGTCAATAGGTATTACTCATACTCATATATAAATGTAAAATGGGTTGACCCGAAACACAACCCGAACACGACACGAATAAAAAATATAGGTTGGGTTACGGTTGAAGAATCTTAACACACTAACCCGCCAACCCGACACGATTGACATGCCTAGTTTTTCTTGGTCTTCTATTTATCAATATTAGCCTTATAGCTAACCTAGATGATAATAATTTTCAAGAAAAAAATCATAAATTTTTGATAAGTTTATAGATAATGTATGTGAAGATTAGAAAGATTCAACATTATATTGATGATTCAATGCATCAAGTTAATTTAGGTTCAAGTTATTCTATAAATGCGGACAAACATGTAAAGGACGAGAATGATTTGTAGAAAAAGAAAAAAAAGATAATGAAAATATAAATGAAAAAACCATAACTCAAATTCTAATACAAAAACGAAAAATGTAAAAACACAAAAATGTTTCCACCGTCTTCCTCATTCTCAAAAAAAAAAACCTCGAAAAAGACACAATATTGAGTGAAAAAGATTATTGTGTCTTTTTGTTTATCACCGTGTTTATTTTCGTTATTGATTATGTCTTTTTTTCTTGATATTAGGTTATATTCCTAAACATTATGTCATATTTTGTTTGGCATTGTATTATATTTTGCGATCTATTGTGTCTTTTTTTGTTTATCATTGTGCTGTTTGTTCATTTTCGGCACTGTGTCTTTTTTTCTCGGCACTGTGTCTTTTCGTCTTTTTTTTTGAACGGGAATGACGGGGGGAAACATTTTGATTTTTTAATTTTTTTGTTTTTTATTTATATATTGAGTTATGATTTTTTTATTCATTTTTTTTTATTTTTTAGAGGTATTTTGTGTTGGCACAAATCCTTCTCACACTTCTTATTTTTGTCCCTCTTTGTATTTTAACTTTATCCAGTTAATTTATTACTTGTTTTATTTGTATCAATTTCGACCGAAGACAGGTATAGCGAACAATTAGGACAAAATAGTTATATATGAAAGAGCTAATATACGCGTGGTCTTGCTAGTTAGACGCACATCTTCTTAACCCGAAATGGTTGGGGAGAGCAAAGGTTTTTTAGGGTACTTTCGGGAACATATCCTGTGGAGATGAAGTGGGGCTTGTAGCTCAAAGGATTAGAGCACGTGGCTATAAACCTATAACATCTGACTTTTGAAAAATAATAAATAAAGGAATTTTTATTTATTTACTTATGCGAATTTATTTAACGGTAATTAAATAATGATAAGTTGGGTTGTGGGCTAGGAGATGAAAGATGGATTAGGGAATGGTTCTGAGCTTAAGGTCCATGGGCTTACACTATATAAACCCTTAAACTTCCCTAAAACCCTAAATCCTCATTCCATCTTACCTCCATCCACACTCAAGAACACACGCAAACACTCCTTCCATTCGGATTCAGATTCGAGCTAAAGGGAGGCTAGATTTCATGTCCGCATCCTCTAGCAAGCAAGAGTCATAACCAGATTCAAGTGCCGTTCAAGAACCTATTGGAAATCGGCTCGTTGAGGTAAGTTTTAGTTCAAAGATTTCGTATTTGATGTTGGTTTCCCATAAAAATAGATAAAAGACTACACCGGACTAAAACTCAAAGGAAAAAAACATAAACTTGTATATTAACAAGTTAAAGGTGCCGATCTGGGTAACCGGGTAATGTTCGGACCGAAGGAAAAATGAGTAAACGAAGTCGTTGGACAAGAAACTCGTTAGGACAGTGAAAGGGGTCTTAAGGAAAGGAACAATGACGAGGATGGTAGAAGAAAATGACTAAAACGGAAAGAAGAACCTAGTTCGAATCACTTTCGTATGAACGCGATTCGCAAATATGCTATTGGGATTGGCGGGCCTATGCGATTGCAATTGCAATTGCGATTGGCTGGCATATGCGATTGTGATTGGCTGACTTTAGATTGGTTTGACCGATGTGATTAAGATTGGGTTTGGCCATGCGATTGCGATTAGGTTCGGCCATGCGATTGCAATTGGTTTCGGCCAATGTGATTGCGTTTGGGTTCGACCATGCGATTGCTATCGGGCTAGGCCAATGAGATTACGAATTGGCTTGGCCAATGCGATTGCAATCTAAACCCCATGCGATTAAGAAGAACAGTAACCCATTTGACTAAGTCAGATTAGTTACTAATTTAGATAGTATTGCTTAGTTAGAAAGACAATTAATTAACACATGTACTTGTTAAATAGTTAGTCGTGTCCAGATGAGGAAATGCGTCACTATTAGTTCAGAAAGAAACAAGATCCAGGTGAGTTTCTAACCCATTTTCTCTGTATGTATTTCGGGGCTGTGTGCATACTCGATGTGATAACTTAAGACACTTACTTTAACTAGTAAGTGTATGTTATGTGAATGTTGTATGAATATACAAAGGTTAAGGATGTTTATAGATATATTTATATATATAAAGAAATGTATGTATGGTTGTATTGTTACGAAGGGCGACAGACCCTAATAATTCTTACGAAAGAAGGACGACAGATCCTAATAATTCTTGCGAAAAAGGGCGACAGATCCTAGTAATTCCTGCAAAATAAGGACGAAAAACCCTAATAATTTATGCAAAAGAAGGGCGACAGACCCTAATAATTCTTGCGAAAAAAGGCGACAGACTCTAATAATTCCTGCGAAAAAAAGGCGACAGACCCTAATAATTACTGCGAAGGTTATAGGGCGAAAGACTCTTTGAAACATAGAAAAAATAATGTATGTATAAGTAAGTTAAAAATAAGAAAGAATGAAAAGAAGGAAAGTATGAATGTATGAATGTATGATGCAGGTATTAAAGGAAGTTAAACAGGTTAAATATATAATGTATCTCTAGATGCGTATGTATAAGTATGTGAATGAATGGTAAGTTGCCTGTTAAACTAGAACTCACCTAGCGTAGCTGACTTTTAGTATGCACACAGGCAAATAGGATGAGGCAGCTGACTTGAGAATGACACATGGCATGGATTGAAGAGGCTGGCATTTATGAAGCAAATCTTATGATGTTTTATTTTATTATGTAAGACAAGCTGAATGCTGTTAAGGTAAGAAGTGAATGGTTATGTAAGATATGATTGAATGTTATGTATTCCGCAAAAAGTTTTAATTCACTATGATATTTAGAACTATGTTTATGAGTAAATCCAACGCCAAAGTAGGGCACCCAGACTCGGGGCCTTACATAACCACGGTTCCGGGGGTTTGAATCCATCCTCGCCGACAACCGGCCCAAAAGGGAAATGGTCTTTCCCTCTGGGGTGGGAAAATCATTATCAGGATAGCAGACTAAATGCTATGGCACTTGGGTATGGATCTTTTATCGAAACAGAATGAAATTTTTCTTTATTATTTATCATAAATGAGAGATGCATTAAAAACAATATGCCCGTCCCCCATAAACGTATTTTTTTGTTTTACGAGCCCATAAATCTTCCTCAGCCAGGACGGATGGGACAGAATAGTAAATAAAATACAAATATTATGATCATGTGAGCTAAGTAGGTGGAATTGTTAATTATTCATCACATGATGTTTTTATACATAAAATTTATGTATAAATAGAACAAAACATATATATGTTAGAAATTCTAACAAAATTCCCCACTTGTGGCCTAGTGATAGGATGCTTGGGTTTTCCAGTGGAGCCCCAAGTTTGATTCTTACTTGTGTCACTTTGAATGGATATTGACAATGAAAGATTTGAGATGGGCCATGTGCAAAGGTTGCCAGTTCGAACCCCGAGCTCACCCGAGTTTTCGTCCAACCATGTGTTACGCCACAGAGTTTTGCTCTTGTGGTGCCATAATGACTGTCAAGTGGCAGTTGGCATTATGGTTTCCTGGGGAAACACCCAAGCCAAATTTTGAAGCCAGCATGGGCTTGGCTAAGACAACATAGTCTTGCCAGAGTGTGGCAGTGAGGCGCTTCAGATTTGAAGAGTGTGGCAGCCTAAATATAAGACAATCGCCGATCTAAAAAAAATAAAAAGAAATTATAACAAAATAATTAATTAAAGAATAATGCTTAGGAAAATAAAAAACTCTACCATACCATCTAACCACCGATCCACCATAACCAACTAATGAGAAATACGACTAGTGGGAACAAGATGATCTTGTCGTGTTATCGTGGCTTATTCAAAATATTTAACCCTCCATTGCTAGTAACTTAACCAAGTTCCTTACAACAAAATCACTGTAGGATGCTCTAGTTATTACCTATAGCAGCGATAAAGTCAAATTCCAAATGTTTGATCTACACGTTATAGGTAATGAATTTAAGCAAAATGGCATACCTTTAGAAGAGTTTTGGATTGTGATGTAGGGAGTTTGGGGATAAATCAGTCGGCGTGATTCCAACCCAATAAAGTGTGCCACTTATATCACCACATACAACAAAATCAGAATCGAACAAAATCTTTTTCAGTTCTTAAATGCTTTAGATCGCAGATACAACCCGATCAAATGAGAAATTCTAAGATGGGAACCTCTTCCTTTAGCCAAAGGGGTATACGCAGCCGTGAGAAAATAAACCACCCATCAAAATATTTTAGGGGAGTCTCGAGTGAACCACAAGGGATAACGACAAGTTTGATTGCATCTGAACAAAGCATATCAAAGGGTTAGGATTAGCAACAAAAGAGCAATGTTTCAAACTCGTTGGTTTCCCTGATTAGTGGACTAACAGACACAAAAGAGGGGATAAAGACAAAGGAAAGGTGTCGGCCGCCATGGAAAAATTGGAGGCTACTGACATCTGTGGCGTCTAACCCTCTAATGTAAACAGAAGTGGCTCGTTTGGTGGGTTGGCACCGGCCGACAATGGAGACTCCGATCATACTGATTGCAATTGAGGTAATGGGTTTGTGAGTTTATTCTCAAGCGCTTGTATTTGTAGCCCTAATTTTATTAACCTCAATGTTAGGATATTGCTAGATTGTCCTCTTGAAGAAACCAATAAATTCAATAAAAACCATGAAGAATCTTGTACTCTTAACAATATCATTGAAAAATCTGTTATGTTAAAAAATGACTTGAAAGAATCTGATTTTATTGATACAGGCCAAAACTAACAGATGTTAACTCGGAAGCCCCTCGAGATATTGACATTTTTAAAAATAATTAGGATGTTGCTAGATTATCCTCTTGAAGAAACCAATAAATTCAATAAAAACCATGAAGAATCTTGTACTCTTAACAATATCATTGAAAAATCTGTTATATTAAAAAATGACTTGAAAGAATCTGATTTTATTGATACAGGCCAAAAACTAACGGATGTTAACTCGGAAGCCCCTCGAGATATTGACATTTTTAAAAATAACCAAAATAAGATGGGAGAAGTTAATATAGTAGGAAAATGTGAAAATTTAAGTAAATCTTGGATTTTTGACTGTGATGCGACCAGCACCATGATGTTTGAACTATCTGACATTATTTCAAATTCTAAACCAAAAGTTAACAACATAAAAACTGCTAATGGGGGTATAGTTTCCATAAAGGGTGGAGGAACTATTGAAATGTCGCCTACATTAAAACGGTCAAAGTGTCTTTAAATTCATTCTTTGTCACATAAATTGTTATCCATTAGTCATGTGATGAAAGAACTAAATTGCACATTTTTAATAAACCCGACCTTCTGTATCTTACAAGATATCAGCAAGGGAGCGATTATTGGGCGTGGCTATAACATTTTGGATTTTTTCTAATTGTATTCGTTTGCATTTACCCGACTCGAGAAAGTAATTCGAATCTTTCGTATTATTTAAAAATTGGTATTTATTAGTATTTAACTTGGTTTAACTATTATATATTCTCGTAACTTTCAAACTCGTCAACAACCCTTAGAAACCCTCAAAATCGCTTAAAATGGCTATAAAACGCATTTATAAAACTTCAGGGACTAAAAGTGACAAAAATTGAAAATCAGGATTTTCCCCACCTGGAAGCATAGCCCAAAGAGGGAAAATTGACCCGGCCGCGTAGCGCGACCAATGCTGCAGACCAGCCAACTCGTTTTTGTTTTAAAACATGATTTTAACCCCAAACCTCGTCCAATTTGATTAGTTTATCGATTTTTCTTCAAGATATAATAATACCAACATTCCTAATGATAAACCCTAACTTAATCTCCAATATTGGACTTTAATTTGCTATTTAATCAATTTATGGTAAAAACCCAATTCAATCCCTAATCCATCAATTAATCAATTTCTTGAGCCCAAAGCCTAATTGGTCCTATATAAACCATCCTTAACTTATGTAAACATTTACCCTAACTCAATTTTGCCGTCATCAATTGAATTTGGGTGTTAATTCTTAAGAAACTCTTCCGGTGGTGACTTTTGAAAGTCCAAGGTTACTCTTTTCTCGGTTCTTCCATCTCCATTCGTTTTCCATGTAAGTTGTCTGAATGAAAAATATTTTCTTTTATCTAGCTAACAAAATCCCTTAATCGATTATACAGATTGATGGAGTTTTGGTAGTCAATTTGATCTCGACCCATTTAGGGGCATAAAAGTCAACTTTTGTGACTTTTTAATTACTATATCTTGGTCAAAACTAGCTTTCGAGCCAGAAGATGTTTTTGTTTATCATGAGATTTTGAGTGTACTGGTCAGAACCCGATTCTAGATTCGAAGTTCGGCTTCTGAACAGTACCAACTCGCTTAAATATTAGAAGTTTCATATCTTGAGTTTTACTTGTCTGTTTAATCTGATTCAAGTGGATTATTCTCGATTTCAATTCTACTTTATTTTCTTCAAGTTTCGGTTTTATATTCTTATTATCATTAAACTCATCTAATTAACAAGGTGAGTAATCACTCCCCTTATTTTGCTATTTTTAAACAACCTTTTGGGGACTCTATGCGTACTTATTCACATTTTCATACTACATATTAACCATAACTAGCAAATCATGATTACTGTGTTGAATAGTTGAAAGCTTATATGCTACATTCTTACTTGCTTATTTGTTTATTTTATCGCACTTGGAGAGGTCTGTTGATGTATAAGAATTTATACATCTTTTTGGCACTAAAATATCTCCAAAGAAGCTTTATATCGGCAACTATAGAATAAATAAACACTAATGTTAATAATTTCTATCTATAGGCAAATATTGCCCTAACGAGCTGATATACGATGAAAAATGGATATAAACGGTGAAAACATACTCAGCACACCCTATGGTGAAACAAGGCATGGCCATGTCTAGAGCTTACGAAGTAAAGACAAAATTCAGGTAGACAAAACATGGCCATGTTAACCTCAACAAACCTATATTATCAGGAACAAGAAGAAAAGACAAAATAGAAGGTTCTGAGGCTTAACATGGTCGTGCCTTCCCAAAACACGCCCATATCTTCAGTACAAGGGAAAAGGAAAAAAATTGGACTGTTGTGGACTCACCACGGCCGTGCCTTGCTTAGCACGGCCGTGTTTTCCTTTGCTGTACAATTTGACAAGGGGCACTTAATGCAACAAGACCAAAAAAATCACCATGGCCGTGTTTTGGTAAACACAGTCATGCTTTGGGCACCTGATCTTCCTATAAATTGAATGCTCGTCTTCCACATTCAATACACCTTACAATCTCATGTACTCCACTTAAACAACCTCTTTTCACCACCATTAATAAGGGAATTATCCCATCCATCCAACCATTGAAGATTAAGTAGATTAAGCTCAAAGATGAATTCATTAGTATTAAATATTAGTAATCCAAATTGGTTAGATTATTTCAATATTATCATGTTTGTATCTATTACTTTGATGGTTAACATTATGTTTATTATTGGCTAAACTTTCATAGTATAATCTTGCTTTATAAGGAATCTTAATTGAAGTTTAATAATATTAGTTAAACATGTGATTGGTTTTTATAAGTAAAGGTTATGTTGCAATTATCACCTGATGAGGAATGTATAATAGTCTTAAAAGGTAACCCAAGTGCCAATCTTGATGATAAGCCAGGAAATTGCTAGTCTTGTGAGGCCTTGGCGAACATTAAAATAGACACCTAGTTCCGAGCTTGAAGATAAGCTAAGGAATTGCCACTCTTGTGAGGGCTTGGTTGATAAATTATAAATCTTTAAAAGAAACACCAAGTAACACCCGTTAATTTTCGGTTTAAATATTTAAAGCATATAAAGTATATATACTTCTCGGGAGTTATCCGGCATATTTCGTTAACCCTATCATCTTCCCGGTACGTTAAGTTATTTAATCTTTTCTTTCAAGTTGCCATATCATTCAACTTTGAGGGGCTAGGATGAAATATTTATATTTTAACACAAAACATAACACCCTAACCCCCCACCCCATTCCTTGTTCGATCGGCGCTAACACAGCCACCCTGTAAGGCCCCGTTCCCGGTAATCCTACTTTGGTGGTGGATTTACTCATAAACACAGTTCTAAAATCAGAAATAATTTAAACTTTCGCGGAATAATTTAAAACTTCAAACATCACATTACAAACATTCATTTTCGTCTCAACATACAAATTGTCTTTTCATAACGTAACATAAAATAGTCATGACACTTCTTCATAGATGCCAGTCTCTTTAGCTCGTGCCATGCGTCCCTCCTCAAGCAAGCTGCCTCAACCTATCTGCCTGCGTGCTTACTAAAAATCAGCTACGCTGAGTGAGTTCTAGTTAATCAATTTAACATACAATACATTCCTATCCTTACTCATACGCGTCCGAAGATATGTATTCATACTTTACTTTGCTATTACTTCTTTCACACATACTTTATATCCATGCATACGTACTTACATACTTTCTTTCATAAAACCCTATGGTATAACATAAGCTATTCTATCTTAAACATCTCAGATATTATAAGGGTCTGGTCCCTAACATCTTAGATATTATAAGGGTCTGGTCCCTATCATCTCAGATATTATAAGGGTCTGGTCCCTATCATCTCAAATATTATAAGGGTCTGGTCCCTATCATCTCAGATATTAGGAGGGTCTGGTCCCTATCATCTCAGATATTATGAGGGTCTGGTCCCTATCATCTCAGATATTATGAGGGTCTGGTCCCTATCATAAGCGCATACTTTACTTGTCTTATGTATATAATATTTACATACACATTCATTCACATAACCATCATATAGTAATAACATTCAATGCACGATCATACGCGTATCATATACCTATCACTTAAGATAAGCATTTTAACTAACACATAGGAGTATGCACACAGCCCCGAAAACACAAGGAAATGGGGCTAGAACTCACCTGGAGTCGGTTTCTCTCGCTGTTAATAGTAATGCCCTTCCTTAGTTGTGCACGGCTAACTGTACAATACATTACGCGTGTCAATTATCCATTACTACTACTTCCTACATCTAAGTTAATGAAACTTTCAACTAACGGGGGTCCGGGGGCAGCGCCCCTGGTAGTGGGGTCTAAGGTCCAAGGGGCAGAGCCCCTGGCTGGGGGTTGAGCTGCCAGGTCAGCTCGGAAAAATTTTATTTTCATTAACAGTCCTTTAACAAAAACGCATCAGAAAATTAATCGAGTCACATTTTAATAACAACTTAAACAATTTCGCTTGGGAGGAATTTCGCAAAGAATTTCGCTTCGCATAACCTGTTTCGCTTCTCAAGGCCGAGCGAAGCGAAATGCCTGTTTCGCTTCTCATGGCTGAGTGAAGTGAAATGCCTGCTTCGCTTCTCATGGCTGAGCAAAGCGAAATGCCTGTTTCGCTTCTCATGGCTGAGCGAAGCGAAATGACTGTTTCTTTCTTCATCAACCCTTCATCTACCAACACTTCTAACTGAACCTTGCTGATCTCTTCAAAGAAATCTGAGTTGATTATCAGCTTATAAGACTTTACTATCGCGATAACTTCTGCGTTCTTCCGGCTCAAGGCATCAGCAACCACATTAGCCTTTCCCGGGTAATACTTGATATCACAATCATAATCCTTTATCAGTTCTAACCACCTTCTCTGCCTCATGTTTAGCTCTTTCTGATCAAAGAAGTATTTCAAACTCTTGTGGTCCGTGTATATAGTACACTTGGTACCATACAAGTAGTGTCTCCAGATCTTAAGAGCATGTACTACAGCGGCTAGCTCTAGGTCATGCGTCGGGTACGTACATTCGTGAACTTTCAATTGCCTAGACGCGTAAGCTATGACCTTCCCTCGTTGCATCAACACACAACCTAACCCCTGATATGAAGCATCAGTGCAAACAACCAAATCTTCTTCTCCATCGGGCAGAACAAGGATTGGAGCTTGCGTGAGCCTCTTCTTTAGTTCTTCAAATGCCTCTTTTTGCCACCTACCCCAATCGAACACCACAGTCCTTCGAGTCATACCTGTCAACGGTGCGGCTATCTTAGAGAAGCCCGGAATGAATCTCCTATAATAGCTAGCTAACCCTAGGAAACTGCGTATCTCGGTCGGGTTTCGCGGAGTCTTCCAATTCTTTATCGCTTCGATCTTGGCTGGGTCCACAGTAATCCCTTCTGAATTGATTATATGACCTAGAAACTGCACCTCTCGCAACCAAAATGCGCACTTTGAAAACTTTGCATACAATTTCTCCTTCTTCAAAACTTCCAATACTTCCCTCAGGTGCTCAGCATGGTCAGACTCGGTCTTTGAATAAATTAATATATCGTCAATGAAAACGATAACCGTCTTGTCTAACATCGGCCGACATACCCTGTTCATCATGTCCATAAATGCCGTGGGAGTGTTGGTTAGACCAAAACGACATCATAATGAACTCGTAGTGTCCGTACCGCGTCCGAAATGCTGTCTTAGGGATGTTCGCCTCTTTCACCTTCAGTTGATGGAAACCTGATCTGAGGTCTATTCGCGAGAACCAACTAGCACCTTGCAACTGATCAAACAAATCATCAATCCGAGGCAACGGATATCTTTTCTTCACGGTAAGCTTATTCAACTCCCTGTAGTCGATGCACATTCTCATACTCCCATCCTTCTTCTTAATGAATAACACCGGCGCGCCCCACGGGGAAACACTCGGCCTTATGAAACCCTTTTCGAGGAGTTCTTGTAGTTGGGACATCAATTCCTTCATCTCAGACGGCGCAAAAAGGAAAGGTGCTTTCACGACGGACTGTGCTCCTGGTATCAATCCTATCTGGAATTCCACTTCTCGCTCCGGTGGTAACCCCGGAAGGTCCTTGGGAAATACTTCCGGGTAGTCACACACTACAGGAACGTCTTTCACTTCCCTCGTCTCGGCTTAGCTTTGACAACATACGCCAGGTAGGCACATCACCCTCGCCTTAACAAACCTTCGGTTTTTATCATCGAAATGACGTTAAGCCCTGTACTTTCTCTATCACCATAAACCGTTACTGAACCACCATCCGAAGACTTCAGTCTTACCAATCTACTCCTGCACACTATCTGAGCTTCAAATTCAGACAGCCAATCCATCCCCAATACTACATCGAATCCTCCTAAGGTTAAAACATACAGGGTAGCAGGGCATTCGTGTCTTTCCAATTCTATCTTACAATTCTTAACCAATCTCATAATTTAACTGAGGTCTCGTTAGCGGTTTCTACCATAAAATTTTCAGGCACACGACAACATTTCATCTTAGTTGTCTTACAAAACTGGGTAGCTACGAAACTCTTGGTCGCACCTAAGTCAAACAATACGGAAGCTGAAATACCGTTTACTAGAAATGTACCTGTCACGACATCTGGGATTTGTTTGGCTTGTTCTTGGGTCAACATGAAGGATCTGGTCCTTGGCCTAGCCTGCTCAGCATCCTTCTTACCGCTTCCCCCAGCTTACCTTCTGTGCACTCCCTTGCCATATGACCCGTCTTTCCACATTTGTAATAGGCGGGTTTCGCGTTGCATTCGTTAGTGTAATGCCCCATCTTTCCACATTTGTAACAGGCATTCAACCCTTGCCTGCATTCCCCTCCGTGGGTCTTCCCACACTTGTAGCACACATCACTACCTTTACCCCATTTGCACTCACCACCGTGCATTTTTCCACAAGTCCTGCATGCCTTTTTCTCCCATACCTTTTGCTTCTTAACTTTGGGGTTCCACATTTGAGTACCAGGTCGTTTGGCAAGAGAAACCCACTTCTTCTCCTTCTGCTCTTCCACCACCACGTCATCCACAGCCAGGTCGTCGTAAACCATTTCTGCAAGTTCGACAGCAGAATCAAAAGTAGCAGGTTTACTAGCCCGAACAAAGGTGCGGACAGTTTTTGGTAGTTCCCTTAAGTAGCACTTGATTCTCTTAGCCTCAGTGTTCACCATATCAGGCACCAGCCTTGACATATGGTTAAACTCGGTAGTGTACTCGTGGAGTGTCGTCGTCCCCGCCCTCAAATTCAGGAACTTCATCTCCGCCCTTTCGACTTCAGCATCAGTACATAACTTCTTCATGACCATTTCCTTCAAATCTTCCCACTTCATGGCCTTGATCTCAGCAGCAGTCTTCCTTTTCTCTACTGTCTCCCACCAAAACATAGCTTCATCCCCAAACGACTGGGTAGCAAAACCCACTGCTTGGTCGGGGCTACACTCGCTAATTCGGATAACCTTGTCCATTGCGGTTATCTATTGGAGAGTAGCGATTGCATCCCCTGTACTAGAAAACTTTGGCGGGTCACAACCCTTAAACAACCTGTAGCTGCACCCATCTCGGCCATTCCTACCATCATTGGCCTTCACAGACCCACCTTCACTTGATCCCTCTTTCTCAGCCTCTTCGTCCTTTTTACTACCCTCTCCAATCTCCTCAACAGTTCCCGCACGACTCCCAATTGGATTTTCCTGTTGGAGATGCTGCAGTGCAGCAGCTACTGCTTGAGTAATAGCAACTTGAATCACCGGGTCAAGCCGATTCCCTTCGTCTCGCACAGTCACACTTCTATCTTCATCAGACTCGATAATCGGTTGCCCGGGGGCTACTTGGGTAACACGCGGTCTACCACGTCGACTCGTGCGACTCTCTTGTCCAGCAGTCTTCTTAGTACCAGCCATTCGTATTCTATAGGAAAATACAAACGTCATCACTACAGGAAATATTTAGTATGAGGATAGTAAGGCTAACAGGTAATAACAGTGGCTAGTTGTGATTAGCTGATCACGTTACTCTCCAAGTCCTTTACACTTCCCTTTGTGAGTCCACTTGTGCTAGGTTCCACTTACAACAATTAGACAATCGTACATTTCAAATCGCCACATATAACAAGCATTTATATATCTAGTTATTAAATTAACTTTCTAAGCTTGCTTGGGAGACACATGCATTCTTGGACTGGCATCTTTTTTCTTTTCATCCTTAAGTCCCATTCTCTATTCGAGTCTAAGCATGTAGGATGCTTATTTCTCTCGACCTTATGCTCTGATACCAACTTGTAAGGCCCCGTTCCCGGTAACCCTACTTTGGTGGTGGATTTACTCATAAACACAGTTCTAAAATCAGAGTTAATTTACACTTTCACGGAATAATTTAAAACTTCAAACATCACATTACAAACATTCATTTTCGTCTCAACATACAAATTGTCTTTTCATAACATAACATAAAATAGTCATGACACTTCTTCATAGATGCCAGTCTCTTTAGCTCGTGCCATGCGTCCCTCCTCAAGCAAGCTGCCTCAACCTATCTGCCTGCATGCTTACTAAAAATCAGCTACGCTGAGTGAGTTCTAGTTAATCAATTTAACATACAATACATTCCTATCCTTACTCATACGCGTCCGAAGATATGTATTCATACTTTACTTTGCTATTACTTCTTTCACATATACTTTATATACATGCATACGTACTTACATACTTTCTTTCATAAAACCCTATGGTATAACATAAGCTATTCTATCTTAAACATCTCAGTTATTATAAGGGTCTGGTCCCTAACATCTTAGATATTATAAGGGTCTGGTCCATAAAAGTTAACCCGATTTATCATTACATCTGTTTGCATGCCGATTCTAACCATAAAAGTTAACCACTTAAACTGAAACCTACCTTTTGCTTCGGGTTCGAGTACAGATCCGAACAATACGTAGATCTGGACGTGATTCTTGTTATTTGATGTTGTCTACACACGAGATTCTTCCTCTTTTTACACGGATTTGGATCCGGAATGTAGAGAGAAAGTGTGTGTGTTCTTGAGTGTGTGTGTGGTGAAAGGTACAAAATGGTGAAAGGGTGGAGAGGTTAGGCTTATATATGGGGCCATGGGCCCCACAACCCACTCACAATTCCAAATCTAAATATTATCCAAACACTTAACACACGACTAACTTAACGACACACAGTTAATAACAAAGTTTCCGTCATTTATTATTTAACAAAAAGTTGGATGTTACACACCCCACCCTCTCGTTTTCTTTTTTTCAGCCAAGTTAAGGACCAAAACATCAACTCAAGGTTACTTCTATGTTTTCCCAAGTCTTTTACACCTTAATTGATCTTTATATCACGCGTATTGATCTTAAATTGCGTGTTGTAGGCTTACCGGGTGGCTGTCAATTTTAACCTTTCCGGGACTGTTTTTATTGAGGTTTTTGCACCAAAATCCTCCTAGGTGTCTAGTATATCATACTTAAAAATTATGTCCATTGGTGTTCGTTTGATTGGTCAACTAGTTGTAGTTTGAAAGATTGTTTTCGGGTGGCTAGAATTGTGTTTTGTTGCGTTTAACGCGAGGGATGATGTAACAGATGACCAATTCAGTTTGGATAGTTTCGGGTTAATGTATGGGCTGTTGGAAAATGATTTTTATGGGTATTGGGGCTGAATTGGTCGTTGGTTACTCAAACGGGTGGGTACAACGCGCAATTGCGTTTATTGAATAGTTGGTTCGTTGTACCTGCGAGTTACCGACCCATTTGACTCGTGTAGCGTCGTGTGGACTTGTTGGTTGTGAAATCGAACCATGTTAATTGCCTAAACGACTCTTAAACGCGCGTGTTAGTATCACCTAGTGCTTCCAGGGGTAATTTGGGAATTCTTTATTCCCGAGAGTATCTAAGGTCGTGTTGGTGTATGTAAGGCCCCGGGGGCTGTTATGATCGAGTTTGATGAGGTCGAGGCTTTAGGTAACTCGAACCATGTTAGAACGTCTCGTAGGATAAACGAGTCCTTTCGATGTCATTAGTAATGTTTGAATATAAACCGACAGGTGTTTGAGTTTTTGGATTACTTAGGGGTCCTCTAGCTTGTGGTGAAATTGTGCCTTGTGTAAGGTGAGTTCATGATGCCCCTTTTTACTCTTTTAAAGTTTTTGGGCTAGCATGCACACCTAAGCGATTTTGCTTGATGTATCGTTTAAACTATTTTGTATAGGCTTACTTGCATAGGGTAGGCCTTGGGATGATATTTTGGTATGTTTGTATGTATTATTGTATGGCCAATAATTGGCGATGTTTATCAGTCGCTATCAACTAAGGATGTTTACGTATGCCTACTTTGTGTTTGCATACGTTGGATGAGATGTTACGTGTTTGGGTTGTACATGTGCTCAACCATGATGTTATTACTTGGATGATATATATATAGGAATGTATTTATAAGGATGTTTATATATATATATATATATATATATATATATATATATATATATATATATATATAATGATGATTACTTATTGTTGATGACGGCCTAACTGTTATATCCCGTTTATTTTAAAAACTCTTAGAATGACTATTATGATTATTATTATAGATGTTATTTATTAAAACTTGAACTCACTCAGCTCAAGCTGACTTTGTGTGCATGTTAGTGTGAGTTTCAGGTTAGGGGATGGATGCATTACCGCTTAGACGTGCACGAAGCTACTTGGACGGTGGGGGGCGTGCTTAGTCGGAAGTTTTAATAATAATAAACAATTTTCTTTTAAACGTTTTATTAAATAATTTCACGATTGGTTTTGGGTATAATTCCCGGGTTTTGAGAACTTGTTTTATTAATCATGATTTCCGCTAAGTATACTCTGAATTGGTTATTTTGATGGAATGAACTGTTTTTGAGTTAAGTATTTTTCTTAGTATGTTGTATGTATACCAACTGTAGGATTCCCGGGATTCGTGGTCTTACACACCAAGTTTTGAGCTTGATGATAAGTCGAGGAATTTCAATTCTTGCAAGGGCTTGGTAAAATAACATAAATCCTAACATTAATATAGACCAAATGAATTATTAGTGGTAACTAATCATTTTAGAATGGGAGTTGTTGGCAATTTTTGTGGAAACGGATTGTTGATGTTCATCCACTAAAATCGACTAATTACTTGTTAAGTGAGTGTGTAACACAAGCTACTTTAAACAACTCTTGGGTGGTTATTACATGAGTTCTATAATTGTTCAAGAGTTGTGCGGATTAATACTTGGTAATGCAAGGTTAACCCTTTACAACTCAACTAATCTTAATTGATATTTTCTGTCTGATATAAAGGTTATTTTTACTAAAATATCAAGGCAATTCACTTAGTAATTTAAGAGATTGTCTCATCTTTAAAGTGAGTTATCCTATAAATATTTATTGTAAACTACTTGCTTACATAAAATAATGTTTTAGTGGAGATCATGAAGTTATGCATATCTCTTTCTTTAATTATCATGGATTAACATG